>NC_047507.1:37765619-37845670 GCF_902827115.2 Pseudochaenichthys georgianus | reverse complement strand
AACTTGAATAATGTACATCATTTGAATGTAATAATTAAGTTGATTGTTGTTTGTGGAAGCTCCAGTGAATGAGCATTAACTGAGATTTAAACATCACTTTAAATGGAAGATTTAAAGTGATGTTTAAATCTTCCATTTAGGCCCCGCCCACTCGATCGGATCGGTAACGGCCGATACTGATTCCGGCGATCGGCCCCGAAATTGTAGTTATTGGGTTTACATTCAAAAACGGTGTCTGATTACTTAGTTTTAGTAAATCTCTGCAAAACCCAAAGAAAATTGTCTTGGACTTCAATGGCAGTGGTGGAACAAGTACTCAGATCCTCTACTTAGGTTAATCTAACGATTCTAAATTGTACAAATACTCTTTTACAAGTAAAAGCCCTGCATGCAAAATGAAGTTAAAGTACAAGTATTAGAATCTAAATATATTTGAGTACCAAAAATAAAAGTAGGCTACTCGATATAGAGTATGGCCCTTTTTGGAATAGTACATCGTGAATTACTGTATTATGACTATTAACAGATTTAAGTTGTTTATCTCTTCAGTTATATTGGTAGCTTAACCAATGATGAACAGTTTTTGTGTGTTAAAGGATAATTTGTTAATGTAAACAGTCAGAGCGAGGTCTGCCGAGGTCAGCAGATGAGCACAAGAAGTGACATCATGGAGGAGGACGCATCTGTTTGTTTGATCAGCACTGTGTGTGTGTGTCAGCTGCTAATTAGCTGAGTGATATAATAAATGTGTAATTCATGTCTAAAATGAAAAAAATTAATTCGAATTTTGAGTAAAACAGGTGTTTATCACTCTACTTTCACCACAGCAGGGACTGAGATACATTAGGACTGAATGATGACTTCATATTACATACCAAGGTTCATGTGATGTGTACAAATACAAATTGAGCATTCAACCTATTTTTTTCAACCAACAATTTATTATAAATATGTTTTTTTCAACCAACTATTTATATAAATATAAGAAACTGGAAAATCTCACTATTTACAAAATTGAACATCAGAACTTTCAACCAACTATTCATTATAAATGTCAAGACAGTGTCAAGGTCTTTGTCTGTCTTCCAAGACACTGGGTCTGGCTGCTGTGTAGGTGGGGGTGATGGTGCATGGGCTGCTGTGTAGGTCAATCAATCAATCAATCAATGTTTATTTATATAGCCCAATATCACAAATGTTACATTTGTCTCAGTGGTCTTCACAGTGTGTACAGAATATCAGTATGACAATACGACACCCTCTGTCCTTAGACCCTCACATCGTACAAGGAAAAACTTCCAAAGAAAACCCAGTTTAAAGGGAAAAATGGGAGAAACCTCAGGGAGAGCAACAGAGGAGGGATCCCTCTCCCAGGACGGACAGACGTGCAATCGATGCCGTGTGTAAATTGAAAAGATAATACATTTGCAACATAGGTAGTCCAAATGTTTGGAAATGCATGTGTGTATAATAGGAAGATGAATCCACGAGGATATCCATCCAGGACCTATGATCCAGGACCACAGCCACGACTCAAGATCCAGCGCTCGCGATCCAGGACACAGGACCGCAGGATCATCCATGACTCCGGATCCCAGCGTATATAGACACCAAAAAGAAAGACATTTGGGGAAGCTGGGTTAATCGGAACATGAGAGTACACAGGTATAGACAGAGAGAAGGAAGAAGTAAGATGTCCCCCGACAAACTAAGCCTATATCAGCAAAACTAGGGGCTGAATCTAATCAGCCCTAACTATAAGCTTTATCAGGTGGGGGGGTACACGTGCTATACGAGACCTCCCCAAGACCTCCTTGCTGGCTGGGTTGAAGGTGATGGCTGTGGTGGAGCCTTTGTGCTGAGGTGTATCTTGACCTGGTGGCAGCCGCAGATGGAGGTGGAGGCTGCTGTAGTGATGCTGGTCTGCTGGTCCTTGGTGGTGATGGCTCTAGTGAAGGCCCTTGAGCCACAGTAGATCTTGACCTGGGGGCCGGCACAGATGGATGTTGTGGCTGCTGGATAAACGCCGCCTGTGGGCCACTAGGCCCAGGCAGCTGTGAAACATCTCTGTAAAACAAATAAAAATGTATGACAATAATTACAACTAATTTCATTGAAATAAAGTTCAAGTAAAATGTTGCTCAAGCACAAATAACAATGCACACATAAAAAGAAAGTTTGGGAGGTTGGAAAAGGAATCTCTCTCGATCTCTCTCTCACACACACACACACACACACACACACACACACACACACACACACACACACACACACACACACACAGGCTACATCTGATTACAAAGTCTCATCTGTACAGAACAGTATGATAAAATAATCGATGTTAAAAACATGTCACTGTAAATGTCTCCGTTGTGGGACAAATACATGATTAATTTAATCATCTACACATGTAATCTCACTTTTACACACCAACATAACGTTAACACAGAGTAAACGTTTGCTAATGGAGTCTATTTTGTCCCAAGAAAAAGTTCATGACTATCGATAACAAATATATATCAATAAACCTATTGTTCATTTTCGCGGTATTCCCCACACATTGCCAGTACACTATTACTGTAATATTTACACTTACCCATGTCCAAATGGATCCTTGTTGTTGTCTTTGTGTTCTTCTTCTTCAGAAGAGTCGAAGACTTCAGGTTCTGAACTTCTGAGGCTCTATCTTCACTGCTGCTAGCGAAAAAGATCTCTAGTGAAGTCGGCAACTTTTTTTAGCCATTTTCTCTCTCTCTCTCTCTCTCTCTCTCTCTCCACACTGACGTAAACTGATGGGAGACACGTGGTTTATGTTTTTTTTACTTGGTGGGTAGGTCCTTTGGCCATTGGTCATTTCAGGCCATGATGTCTGCCGGCAGAGATTTCCTTGACGGACACACAAATCCACCAATCCCACACAGTGTAAAGTCAAGCTGCTTTGAGCGGCCATATTGGCTGCTGTGCCCTGGTTATAGTCTCACAGGAGATACCGCTGGAAAGCTACCCTTTCAGCGATTCCGCGGATATCTGAATCATGTTTCTACTCCTCATAATCGAAAATATATGATTAATTACGTAAAATGATGCGCAGCTGGACGCGCCGGCGCGTCCACCGACTCCAGAGGGTTAACCTCTCACTCAAAACCTCATCCATGTTGCAATCTGAATCCCAACTCGTACACCTGTCCCCGTCTTATGTGTCCTTGTGTAGTGGGAACACACAGACAAAGCCTTGATCCTCTGTTTACCATCAGTTCTGTCTCAAGGCCGGGATTGTCGCAATGAAGTTAATCTCATCGGCCTTCCAAACATCACTTAGTTTAGGTTAACAAAACAAAAACATTATTGCTTTAGATCTTGAGTAGGCTACTATGGGTAGTTCGCAAACAGAAACATCTGTATACAAATAGTCTTTTAATCTGACATTTGAGGTTGTATTAGTTATTTAATAAAGAGGACCTAACATGCTCTTTTTCAGGTTTCAGTTGTTGTATTAAGTGCTTCTACTGTGACATGTGTCTATGCTTTAAAGGTGGGGTAGGTACGTTTCAGAAACCGGCTCGAGTGCACTAACATTTGAAAGTACACAGCCGAAAAGAATCCGCCTGATGATTTTGATGAAAATATCCTTCATTTATTTACAAGGGCAATACGCTCAAGCCTCCAATCAGGTTGTTTTCTTTACATTTCACAATGTATTTGAAAAAGGTACCATTCAAATGCCTGTTGCTCTTTCTTTTATTACCATACACATCCTGTTCAACAGAGAGTTTGCTCACATTGTGACCTTTAATCTTGATGACCGTTTATTGGACTGTTGATGGAATATTTGGTATCCTCAACCTGAGCTCTCTTCTCTCTCCAGGTATTGGTTACGCCTCCGTTGTGATCGTGTCTCTGCTGAATGTCTACTACATCGTCATCCTGGCCTGGGGCCTCTACTATCTGTTCCAGGTAGGTTTGAGAAACTGATGGCAAGAGAAAACGTTTCTCTTTCTGTCACCTCCATCACAAATAACTAACATTGTAGGAACACAGTTTGACTTCTGATACTCGACCCGTCTGTACTTAGCTGGAATGTCAGCCTGTTTTGTAGAAACACTCTAGGAAAATGTTTCAGGATAAGTAAAAGGGGCCACCAGAGCCATGGTTGGTTCAGAATAATGTACTTATTGGGGAAATCGTGTTTGACTTGAAAACAATTCGTTATGTGCTTCTACTTAGACAGTTTGTCCTGTTTATTATTTTCCATACCAGAACATCTAAGAGTGTATTGTCACACTTAGGCCATGACCACCTACCATAGAGAAGAGAAGCTGTGTTTAGAAATGTCACCTATTCAGGTCCATAATTAAGACACCAATCAGAAGAAAGGCTGTCCTTGAGCTAAATTGTCCTCTAACCTGCTTCTTTATTCCGTTCAGTGTTTTCAGCCGGAGCTGCCCTGGGCCAAGTGCAATCAGCCCTGGAACACGGATCGATGCATCGAGGACACCTTCCGCAAGAACAAATCCCTTTTGCTGGGTGCCAACATCACCAACTTCTCTAACTTCACCTCCCCCGTCACAGAGTTCTGGGAGTGAGTTGCATAAGAGCACACATACATGCTCGTTTACATAACCTGTAATGTTTTCATGTCATCTAATGTGATGTGTCATGTTCAACTAAAGGATAAGTGAGTAGAATGAATGTATTGATTCCTTCAGCAATAGTCCATCTGCATCATCACTTGACTATGATTAACTGCACATGTTTGATGGTGTCTTTATCAACAGAGACCCTGCCCTCGGCTTTTATTTTTCTCATTTTGCTGTGTTTGGGAAGTTTCATGGCGTCCATTGATCAAATACGTAGCAAAATACGGCAAGATCGTATACATTAATCTACAGTTCCAAAGGAGACAAGAGGTGGATGTAGTCTAGTTTTCTGGACTAATCTTTTGAAGCCTCTAGTTTGCCGTTTTGGCCTTAGCCATCTTGTTCTTTTTATTATCTACAGTTGACACTAAAGGGTAGCGCTTAGAAAAACTGTTGGATGTTGAAGAATAAATATTATTCTACTAAAAAACTTTCCACAGCTAAATAAAGGGGGTAACGTGTAAAGTACTAGTTCTACCAATTCCCCTAAGCATACCCTTCTATCATCTAGTATCCATTTGACTCTAAATGGAACCATCATTTACTAAATTAACCTAATGCTGTATTGAAGACACATTATAAGTATGTTAACGGGGTAGAAAATCAAGTTGTATGTTCATTTTCATAGACTTCTATGCAATCTGACTTTGACGTTCCAGAAGTGCCTTTTTAATCCGTATTTTGTCTAATGACCAAAAAAGGCACTTCCCACTTGGCTTCAGTTTTCAGAGCTGAAGGGTGGCTGCTCGACCTGGACACATTAGAACAACTCAAATGAATGAATGGCGGCATGCTTTTATTTTCTAGAATATTGAGCTGGTAGTGTGGTTTGTCACCCCAGTCAAAGACCATAAATTCAACTGTTCAAAAGAAAAATAGTAGATTAGATTACACAGTTATTTAGCTTTTTGTCACTGTTACATAATGTCTTAAGTTGAACAGATGGACCCACACGCTTACGAAGCTTTCCTTTCTGTGTTGCAGACATAATGTGCTGGGCATCAGCAATGGGATTGAGGATATAGGTCCTGTTAAATGGGATCTGGCTCTGTGTCTTCTGCTGGTCTGGGTCATCTGCTTCTTCTGCATCTGGAAGGGAGTCAAGACTACTGGCAAGGTAAACAAATGTTTCTGTGAACCTTTACTTTCTGGTTTAAAGTTGATTTTATTTTGTCTTCCACTGTTAATACGGAGGAAAACATTTACTTGTAGTTTTCCTCTTTAGAAAATGACAAACTGTAAAGCTTTTCCTAACGGAGCGTCCACACTACAGGTTCAAAAAAATCTTGGAGCTGGGCGTGTCTGTAGCTTGGGGATTTTATTCAAGCAACGCGACCAACAACCAATCACATGAATCTCCCGCCCCCGACATACAAAGCAAAAAACCCCGGGGATTTTATGGGAGCAATATATATATATAAACTCCCCAAACAGGCGAAAACCTACCAGTTTCCCCCTCTGTCTCTCCATGCTGGTTCCTCCGGTTTGTATCCTGGTAGGTGAAGAGGGTCTGGTCATACAAAACCGGGTGATTTGCTACGGCGATAGTTAGTTTCTCCTCCGACTTTTTTTGAAATATAGAAATGAACGGCGGGATATCTCTCCCAGCTTAGACGCGGTTTGATTGGCTACGGCTTGAGCTGTCAGATTTTCCGAAACGGGATTTGATTGGCTGGCGCTGGCTACTGGCTAGACGGACCGCTCTGCTACCCACAATTCAGTTCGGCTAAAAATCGAGGCAACGTGACGTCACCCCATTCAAAGTGAATGGGCAGATTGGAGTTGGCGACGCTTCCGACGCTGTAGTGTGGACGGGCCGTTAATGTGCCTTTATTTTCTGTATTGTGTTCTCTCTCTCAGGTGGTCTACGTCACAGCAACGTTCCCTTTCGTCATGCTCATCGTTCTGTTGATCCGTGGTGTGACCCTGCCGGGAGCTTCTGCCGGCATCAAATTCTACCTGTACCCCGACCTGGCTCGTCTGCAGGACCCAGAGGTAGGTGCCGTTGTACTGCCTGAGTGAGAAACCCTCAACATAGGTCTCCTTTTAGAGTCACTGTGTCTAGCCAAACAGAATAAGTGAAACGTCTTTCTGGTTGCAAATAAAATGTGAGAAATGTAATTTAAAATAATTGTTATCCAGGTGTCATCATCGCTAACTTTTGGTACTGTTTAGTCTGAACAGAATACTTAGACTAGATTTCTACAGTCCATATAAGTGTTACCAATGACCTAAAGAAACAAAATGTAAATTCTAGTATATTGGAAATATTGACAGCTGTAACGTTAGAGCATCAAGCTAGCGCAGCAATATATGACTTAGCTAGCTAGCTTGCATTTATATCCCGGTTCCAATTCCTGGTAGTCCAATTCTGGCAAGACACCGGCATTGCTAACCGCCAGCATTTACACTAATTCTCACTATTATAAGTCAGTCGAGCCTCAAAATGATTTTAAAGCTGGCATTTTAGGGTAAAATCATTACATACATTAACTAAAGATCCACCCAGCTAGCTTCGCTAGATATTACCCATGCCTTGTTATTCCCCTCATCAGCAGGCCTCAGCCTTTTTGTATGCGCTCTCTCCTCCTACTTACAGGTGTGGATTGACGCCGGTACCCAAATCTTCTTTTCCTATGCCATCTGTTTGGGTGCCATGACCTCCTTGGGGAGCTACAACAAGTACAAATACAACTGCTACAGGTGAGGCATCAGTTTTCAGTGAGGGGTTAGCGGTAGTGGAGAGAGGGGGAGACGGGATCGTTGTGTGTTCATTAACAAATCCTCCTCATGACATATGTGTGACATAGGGACTGTTTGCTGCTGGGAGCCCTCAACAGTGGTACCAGTTTTGTGTCTGGCTTCGCAATATTTTCCGTCCTGGGCTTCATGGCACAAGAGCAAGGGGTGGACATTGCTGATGTGGCAGAGTCAGGTACGAGGGTTCTGTAAAGGTGGCAGTGATGGTGGGCGCTGCTTTCCTGGTTAACAAAATAAACGACAGTAATGACAAAGAAAAACAGCAACGAATCCCTAAAGAGAATTAGTCAATGTGTTTATATTCGGCCAAATGAATGGTAACTTGGTATTAAAAGGATTCCTGGATTAATTACAAATGACGGCATCGGTATATGGAAGTTTCCGCAATCAAACACTACTTGACAAAAGCAGAATGTGAGAAAATATCTGATCGGTTTCTTAGCGCATCATTCGAGTGAATAAAGTTGGATGGATTTGGACTAAGAGAGAGATGTTGGACAATGTATTTAGTTTTCAAAAAGATTAAGAGTTAGACCTAAGCCTAACCCTAAAAGGCATACAGAAGAAGCTAGAGTTTACACAGAACAAGCGGTGTGGGGACATACAATGTATCCTGTGCCAGTGTGCTAGCCTAAACATGCACAAGGGTTCTGGTCCTGAGAGGTTCCTTTTCTACCTTCATGTTACAAACTGATGTGACCATTGATGTGGTTCCGATCTGGTTGACTGACACATGGTGTTATAAGTTGTTTCTACAAAAGGTTTTTTAGAATTGGCAATCTTTCATGATGTCATCTTTTGTGATTTAACAAAGTTAGCCCAATTCAAGCCAGGAGCCATGCCTGGTTTTCTGATACAATCAGACTAAGGATTTTATTAATGCTTGTTTTTCACATCCCAAAGCAAAGAAAATATGAATGTTGGCTTGCTTTAAACATATATACTTAAGATTACACTTTAAGAAAGGTGTTAGTACACCAACAGTTACATCTGTTTTTATCTAGAACAACTATTGGGTTTGTTTGGAAAGTTTGAATCTCGTCTTTTCTTGATTTAACTCACTTCCTTTACATGCTTAAGATATACGGCATTCTGTTTGAAATCAAATGAGACACAAATTTGCAACTTTTCATGTTTGCTGATAACATAGCAATGATGTTGTTACTGTAAAATGCTTTTGTGAAACCCAGGCTTTAAGTATTTCCCCAAGATCCTCTAGGTTGACAGTGCAAATTTAGATTAGTGCATTCCGCTTACTCCAAACACGGACTATGCTGCCAACCCAGTCGATACGAATATTGGACAATTCTGTGGTCTCCTATTTGCCTTGCCATGCCTTTTTTTTGGATGGCCCATTTGTCCGACAGCCCATTATCCCAAAAACCAAAGGCCCATTGTTCCAAAAATACACTCTATCCAAAAAACAGATGCCCATGACGTCATCAGGCATTCCTACTGTGGCGGAGGCATGACTCGCCCTACTGGCTCTGGTTGGATTTGCCTTACTGGTTTCCTGCCAATGCCTACACATGACCAGCCCAACCAATAAAGGCAAAGATTACAGGTCTGATTAATACATTCTGCATAATAAATAGACATGTTTTATGCAGAGACAATTAATTAGACAAGTAATTCTGGAGCAATCGACCTTTGGAACAATGGGATTTGGCTCCAATTGGAAATGTATCAGACTTTTTGAGTTTTGGAATAACGGGCTTTCAGACCGATGGGCAAAGCCCCAATTTTAGCAGAATTATCCAATATCAACGTTGTGTTTGGTGAGTGGGTTGATGCCTCACAGGTTAGCAAAGTATAAAAAGGAACTAGGCAGAGCAACAGGGAACTCAGTTGTTAATGAAAAGGTAATGTTGTCCTTTAGGTTGAACAATAGAGTTATTTGAAAGTGTAGGGAAATCTCAAGTAAGTCTGCCTTAACTGCGATTACTCGATTCCCTTGTACTTTGTATCTGAATGTTATCAATTCAGAGACTCAGCTGACTAAATATACAGAACTCATATATCATGCTACTACGAACAAGTCTGTTCTGAAAAATAGGTTTAAATATGTAGTATTTTGTGTTTTGTAAAGTTGTACAGTAATGATATCACACTGTTTGATGGTGATTTTATTTTACGATTTTGATATACTTGATTAGCGTTCTGTTAGCATCTCAGGGAATAGAAGTTGTTAGTTGTTAGTCAACGCGGTGTTTGGTTGGATGCCTTGTCATTATTTGCAACAAAAGCTGAACATACTTACATACTGTATGATGCTATCAGCTGCGATGCTGTTTTGCTGTTATGGCTGCTTTCTTGTTTTTTAACTTCTGTTTTCACAGTTTCCAAGTTAGCATCTACGTCAATTTAGACCTCTGGTATTAAAAAAAAAAAGAAAGAAGCCTTTTGCTTTTTATTTGACAACTCAGTTAACATCAGCTGCTGTTTTGTTTGGGCTGTTTTGCATTCCTCATAGAGACACTATTTCTTAGTTCAGTCAGGGATGCAAAATGGCTACAGTGATGTAGGTGTTATTTAAAAATTATATTATTTGAGAAAAGCCAAGCCTTGATTAACCTTCTCCAGGAGTTAACTGTCTTCCAGCTGCCTGGAAAGGTGAATCAAGCACAAGTAGGTTAAATATTTCATAAAGTACCTGCAATGTTGGATCTTTGGTCCTTTAGGGAACTCAACACACGTATACAATCCTCTACATTATGTACTTGTATATATTATTTATATTATCCTTCACAACTTCTCTCTTATTTATTTCCGCAGCGATGCAGTAACACACTTCTCAGAACAGTTTACTTTACTTACTATACTTGACCTGTTCTTTATAATTGTTCTGTTTAACTTTGTTATAATACTTTATGTTTTTAATGATAAGAAGTCATCGTAAATAGTAATACATAGTTTAATGTGTTAAGTGCACAAAGTTAGGGATCTTGTACGTAATATTTATAAAAAAGGAAGATTCGGGTAAGTAAAGATGTGTATAAGACATTCTTAATACCTGTTTATTCACAACACCTAACGCTAAATACCAAAACATAACACATAACCGTGTAAATGCAGAATGGTAGTACAGGTTAGATCATAAATTCAAATCTGGTTTTGCATCTCCTTTGTTTGGGTTTTCTTTTTCCCACAGAGAGGCAGATCAGATGAGCTTATCGTAATACTAATGTTCCCTCCCCCCCATCCCTCTCTCTTTGCTCTCACCCCAACCACCTCCTCTGCAGGTCCAGGCCTGGCGTTCATAGCCTATCCCAAGGCTGTATCAATGATGCCTTTCCCTACAGTGTGGGCAGTGCTCTTCTTCGTTATGCTGCTGCTGCTTGGCCTCGACAGTCAGGTTAGCAAAATATATATGGAGATAAATGAACTTTAATCTCAGAAATCAGACTTTTTCTCAGAATTCAGAGTTTAAAGTCATAATTCTGACTTGACTTGGTCAAATCTCAAAAGAAAAATGTATGTGGCCCTAATCATTTTCCATAGGTATTTGTAGGCAAACAATAAATGGTGTCTAATTGACATGGGTGAGGAAACCAACATACATTTGACCAACAAAACGTGAATTACCGAATATGTGTTTGTTTAATGTGATGGAAAATTCGGAGGGGAACTTAAAAACAGGGGGGGGCGCAAACATGTTATATTTGCTAACAAGAAAAAAGTACATTGTATCGAAAGAAAAAATAAATACTGTGTATTGCATAAAAGAAAATGTACAAAAAAGGAATAAATACATTTAATCAGCTTTAACCAATTCAATAGATGCAGAAATGAGACACAAGTGATGCTTTTAAAAGGATGGGCACTAAATATGCGTAAGGTTAATCATGCTATCTTTTTAAGAACTCTTTTTGTATTCCCTGCAGTTTGTGGAGGTGGAAGGGCAGATCACATCACTGGTGGATCTGTATCCGTCCTTCCTAAGGAAGGGTTACCGCAGAGAGATCTTCATCGCTATCATCTGCAGCATCAGCTACCTGTTTGGACTCACCATGGTTACCAAGGTAAAAAAAACTGCCAACAAAAGAGACCAGCATTTATGTAACCGTGCAAAAGTCAATCAACAGTTAGGGAAATGGCTATTTTGGATACATTTGTCCACCACACTCACAGTAATGATCAAGTTTAAACATGCACACAGCACATTTTGAGAATCGTATATAAACACTATGGCTGCTGACTTTATTCCGAGCTCTAACCCCTGATGAATACACCAGGAACAACAGCGTTCATACAGCTATTAGTGTCAGTCCCTGGGGGGGTGACAGAGGGCTATTTATACTGCCAAGTCATGAGAACTTCCCTTCCTGTATTATTAGACCCAGCTTTTCCAAATATCTTTTTCCTATTCATGTCTATTCTTCTCATCATGTCTTTCCTTCATGTCCTCTCATTCGCATCTGCACTTTCTCTATAGTTAATTTTCCCTGTGCTGATATTCTTCCTCTTTGCATCACTCATGTTCCTTCTCTGTTTTTCAACCTTATCTGTCTTGAAAATTCCACATTTGCTCCCCCATTAAGTATACAGTCACACCATTGTTATGGATGATCCTCCTAACACTTGCCCTGTAGCAAAAGACCCTTTTCACTCCAGACATTTTGACTCGCCAAATACAAATGTAACTGTCATTATCTCCCAAAACGTTGCTATTCTGCATGCTGGCTCACCGAGGCTTTGCAAGACACATACGGAAAACCCAACAGAATCCCAGTCAGTTGTTACATTTGAGTTTTTTCTGGCCAGTCATACTGAAGCATATCAAAACATCTATTCAGGCTGCTGAAATGTTAATATTATGACCTTTATTGAAAGGCCTTTATCGTCCTCATCCTCCCTCTCACACTGTCATTCTATTTCCTGCCTCCCTCGCTCCCTCTGTTATTCCCATGACAACATCTTTTTATGGCTCCGGTGGCCTGGTTCAACTTTAGGATTCCCATGATCGTTAAAACAGTCTCACACTGGACACCCACACACACGTGCGCACACACACACACACACACACACACACACACACACACACACACACACACACGCACGCACAGCACGCGCGCGCGCGCACACGCACGCGCGAGCAAAGACAGATGTGTACATACACACTCAGAAACAGTAGCAGACTCACATTTAGTTAAGATATTTATAAATATAAATGTTATTTTTATATAGCACCTTCCAAAGAGTTACAAAGTCCTTTACATAAAAACAAAACACCTTTTTTAAAATGCAGACATTAAATCAATACAAAAAAACGCTACTTAACACATTATGAAACACAGAGGGTCCAACAAATCGAATGTGATAAAACACTAATAATCTGAGCCATTAAACACATTATAAAACAAAGACAGACAGACAAACAAACAAAAAGTAATAAAACATCAATTAACTTGCATAAAATCCATTTAAAAATGTCAAAGGCTAAATAAAGCTGTATTTAAACTGTATGTAACGCAAGAAACAACAATATGGACCCTGAGCATGTTTTCTGTTGATAATGAGATTGAACAATATAAAATATTGCCTGAAATGTACTCTTGGAAAAGTGTGTTATAACATCCTGTATTTGTGTTTCTCCGCAGGGTGGCATGTATGTTTTCCAGCTGTTTGATTACTATGCAGCTAGCGGTGTGTGCCTTCTATGGGTGGCATTCTTTGAATGTATAGCTGTTGCCTGGGTTTATGGTGAGTAGCATTTGGAAATATATATATATAACAAAATATTGTGAGACTGTAGGATGTTTACTAAATAAATAACTAGTTGATTTAAGTGCACAGGAAATGATTGGCTCTCATGTATTGTTTTATAATGTCTGCGTGCACTGACTCAGACCTCTGCTTGTCTTTGCACTCTCTCTAAGAGCATCCACTTTGTCCACATGCATATGCTGGAAATGCACTGGGACATTTTTAAATATACATTTTTACAGGGAAGTATTTTACATGGTATTTTGGATGCAGCTTACTGTTAGCCAAAAATCCTGGAGAAGATTGTCTACAGTCAAATTATGTTTTTTCCGGAAGAGAACAATATACTGGAGGTTTTCCAATCCGGTTTGAAAACTATGCACAGCACTGAAACAGCGCTTTTAAGAGTTTTGAATGACATCCTTTTATCTACTGACTCTGGGGACTGCGTTGTGCTTCCACTTATTGACTTAACTGCTGCTTTCGATACAGTCGACCATGACATCCTGATCTCTCGCTTGGAGCAGTGGGTGGGCATTGAGGGGAAAGCCCTGGAATGGTTCAAGTCATATCTGAAGGATAGAACTTTCTCTGTCAGTCTTGGTGACTCCGAGTCATCCTCTGCTCCACTCCTGTATGGGGTCCCACAGGGCTCAGTATTAGGCCCCCTGCTATTCTCCCTCTATTTGCTCCCTCTTGGGTCCATACTTAAAAAGCACGGTATCACATTCCACTGCTATGCTGATGATAGCCAGATGTATGTCCCACTAAAAAGGAAGGAGGGTTACTCAATTAGCCCACTGCTAAAGTGTCTAGAGGACATAAAGGCCTGGATGGTGTGCAACTGAGGCAGCTAGCCAAAGTAAAACCTTTTCTCTCCAGACAGCAGTTTGAGACAGTAATCCACGCCTTTGTCACCACTCGGCTGGATTACTGTAACACTCTCTACATGGGGGTCAGTGGGTCCTCCCTCGCTCATCTGCAGCTGGTGCAAAAATGCCGCAGCAAGTCTTTTAACTGGCACACGGAAATATGACCACATTTCCCCTATTTTGGCTTCGCTCCACTGGCTGCCAATACATTTTAGGATTCATTTCAAAATCATTTTATTTGCTTTTAAATCCCTAAATGGCATGACCCCACCATATCTTTCTGAGCTGCTACTCCCTTACACGCCCAACCGCCCTCTCAGGTCAGCGGATCAACTGCCCCTGAATGCGCCCAGAACAAAGTCAAAGCTCAGAGGGGGCCGTTGCTTCTCTGTAGCGGCTCCCACACTGTGGAACGATCTGCCCCTGCACATCAGACAGGCTCCCACACTGTGGAACGATCTGCCCCTGCACATCAGACAGGCCGCCACACTGCCTGCTTTTAAATCGCTTCTTAAAACCCACCTCTTCTCCTTAGCGTATTAACATCTTTTAAAGTGTTGCTTTTATTGCTTTTAAATTGTCTATTGTTTTTACTTGTACTTGTTTTATGGTGTGTGAGCTGTGCTGTGTTATTTTTTGTATGTTTTGTTTATTTGACTGTACAGCACTTTGTTCTGGAGGTTTAAAGTGCTCTATAAATAAAGCTGTATTGTACTGTGTGCCTACAAAGGAGAACCTTTAGGTCAACATTTTTTGGACTGTTTGACATAAATAACAACCTCAACTTAAAGGAGACATCCCTCATTCCCTCATGTTTTATGTTTTGTGTTAAGCATTTTGAAGTACCTCTGCGCCTGAACATCATCTTGTATTTTTGTGGTGCCTTCTGTGACTCAGTAAGAATTGAATTGCAAAAACTAATAATAAGGTGTTTTACTGTTTTCATAGGCGCTGATAATTACTATGATGCACTTGAGGACATGCTGGGCTACAGACCAAATGCTTGGATGAAATATAGCTGGAGTTATATCACTCCTATACTGTGCATGGTAAGATAGTTGTTATTGTAAGTATCAACTGTTTGGTCTGCCAAAGACCTTTTTAGAAAGAGTTTGACTTCTTATTCCTCTTTTTTTTAACCACCATTATTCTGCTTCCTCTATCTCGTGCTCGTGTCATGATGATGTTAGCATGTTTCTTAAACAACACACATTTCACCATTTCAAATTGGTAAATTGAAATACAATCTCCATCCGCTTCAACCTTCTGTATATGTTTCATCAAAATGTCTTGAAAGAAGGTGAACAAATATATAATGAACTAATTGAGTAATTATATATACTCCATTGGCACCCTTTAGTATATATTATGAGTTAATATACACTCAACAAGGCTGTTGTTATGTCCCTTTGGGGTACAGCACATTTAGATTTCTGATCAATTGGAAAAATAAGAAACCAAAAAATAAATAAACTTTGAACTTTTGTAAAGCAGACAATGAACTGTTTTCAATGGTCATTTGACTAGTTAAAAAATAAAATGGCGGTTGTAAGTTTCTATGGTGAGAATACACATACGTTGAAAAAAAAGTCAGTTTGTTCGCAGTTCCCAGCAGACCAACAGTTCCACTGATCGCAGCCTCTGGCAACAAGCCTGCTGTTCTTCTAATTTCACTGTAACCAGCGTGTCATAACTAGCTAGCAAGCAAACTAGCGGCTAACTACCTACTGAATAGTTAGCTTTAATACTCCGCTGGTTTCAGAACATGAACTGGACTGAGTTGTCACTCATCTCACAATATTAATGTGTTACTAGACTGTCTTGATTTGTTAAAAATAATTAGTCCCAAGTTTAATTAGAATATTGAAAAACCTAAGTACAGATCAGAAATCAGAATCAGAAATCCTTAGCCTAGCAGCGGGGGAAATGACAGCGTTACGGCCCATCCACATGGCGGAATGCGTTGAAGCTTCAACGCTTCTTCCCATTCACTTTGAATGGGGTGACGTCACGCTTTGCTGAACTGCATTGTGTTCGCTTTGCTCGCTTCAAACGTTGAGCAATGTTCAACTTTTGAAGCTTCGACGGAAGCGTCAGCCAATCAAATCATATGCCAGTACAAGCTCTAGCCAATCAAACCGCGTGCTTGTGTGTCGGGCCTCCGGGGTGGGAGATTCATGTGATTGGTTCTTGGTCGAGTTTCAGACACGCCCGCCGGCAAGCTTCAACGCACGCCGCCGTGTGGACGCTGCGTTACAGCAGAAGTGACAGAGGCAAAAATGTAAAGAGCAATCGAACATGAAAATTATAGAGACAAGCATACGTTAATAAAATAACAAAAATAAGGATAAAGAAAGAAGCAGTAACAGTATTTTTTAAGTTAAATTCCTGTATAAAGGGGTTTTCAAATACATAGTCATTTGTGAATGGTAATGTCTGTTCTGCTCCTCTCCTATGTGAAACTATTTGTTCCTCTTCCTCTCCAGGGCTGCTTGATCTTCTCCTTGGTCAAATACAAGCCACTGACGTACAACAAGGTCTACGAGTATCCTGAATGGGCCATTGGAATTGGTTGGGGTCTGGCCTTGACCTCCATGATCTGCATCCCCATGGTGGTTGTGATCAAGATCCTCCGTTCTGACGGGCCGCTCATCGAGGTGGGTGGAGTAACCTTATGGTTCAGTTTTGTTTTGTAGGTTATTTTAGATCATAGATGCTCATTCCTGTTGTGGAGGAAATTCAAATTCCCTTGAGAGAAACTGATAAATGATTCTTTGACAAAGTTTGTCTTTTGTTATATTTAATAAAGTAATAAAGAAAGTCAAAACACAAGTGAAATGGATCTCAAATGCAGGGACAGAAGAACTTAGTCTTTGTTCTGTACGCAGAATACAGTCACAGTCACACTATACATTCATGAAAGGAAGCAGCCAACTGGTCCCACCCATAAACTACCGTAGGCTTTTCTAAATACCCCCACCATTAAACCATACAACCCTCAGTCCTTTAACCATTTGCAAATCTCTTTTACCCCCGGTGGAATGTCAGCCCTTAACATATGTCTGTTACTCGCATACAAGACAAAAGATACAACTTCAGAGTAAAATGCATAATATATGCTTATCTGTGATAATATGATAATAAATGATGATATGAGAATTTGACACGACACCTGTGAATTCTTTATTGTAGGTACAAACCTTAAAAAAGAAAGCCCTTCCTTCACATATCTGTACTTCATCCCTCCTTCCTTTCTTCTCCCTTCTTCTCTGCAGAGGATCAAAGCGGTGGCAGCCCCGATTCGCGGGGGGGCCAGCTCCCGCCCCGCAGACCACCGTGGCCTCAAGGAGCTCTCCTACCCTCTGGACCCCAACGGGAACAAGGGCCTGTTGATGAAGGCTCCCACCCACACCATCGTAGAGACCATGATGTAAAGGAATGAGGCTCTCTATGAGAACGCTCTCCTCTCCTGTCCTCTGAAATGCTTCTAAAGCTAGCTAGTTTTCTGTCTATCTGTCTATCTGTCTGTCTGGTGGACTGATAAGGGTTTTAAGGAAAAAAAAAATCCCCCGGTTTCAAATCTTCTAGGAATACTTTGCAAGTAGTTTTCTCTCGGTGGGTTTTCTTAAGAGGGTAGCAATCACATTTCAAATCTATTTCTGAAACAATTAATGGTGCTGGTCTTTTTTCCCCGTGACTACATGTCCCACTCTTAACTTGTTCAAAGGCAGAGTGGCAAATTACCTCCAGCCTCTGGTCATACGCCGGTACATTTGTTTACGCTAATTTTTCCAGAAAATCGGATCTAAAAATGGACAAAAGTGGTCATTGAGTATTTGAATCAAACAGCTTTTTGTAACCACCGAATGGAAAATGATTAACCAAGAGATCACAGATAACCAACAAACGTTTTTTGTTTTTGTTCATGTTCTTTGAAAATATAACAACTGTGTGACTGTGATACAATGAACTGGGTGCACTTATCCGAGGGCAAGTGCCATTGGGTAATTTAGATTTTATTTATCCAGTTGAGATGAAGTAGAACATGGAGTGGGTACAGCATCATTAATTAAAAAACATCCGTTTAACCCAATGCACAATTAGATAAATGTGGCTTTGAAGTGTCTCAATCTCATACATCCTCTAGATTTGTTTCTGTGCTACAATAGATTATACCACTGCACAGAATTCCCAGTAAAAAATCCAAATGTAGAATAGTCACAGCCATGATTGCCAACAACCACAAACAAACGCAAAGTTTTTGCACCTTAGCACACTTCTCCCCATCTTCCATAGCAATGACCGATGGGTCAAAGAGAAACGAGCACTGAACGCATCAGGAAACCCGCTCCTGCTCAAAGACAGAGGTATCTGAAAGGATTTGAAGTGTGGAGGTTGACCCTTGAGTGTGTTGTCTGTGGCGTACTGTACAGTAGTAGCTAATCAGTCTATCTATATCTATCTCTCTATCTATCTTTCTCTGTCCTAGACCAGTTTACAGTACATTAGTGACTGCACTAGGCGCTCTTGGCTTACAATTTTTGGATTGGATTATTTTTTATTTTACAGGGGAAGTTACATTGTTATTAGTTGTTCCTCTGTCATTGTTTAGATTTTTTTTATTATGACTATAATGTTATTGGTATTCACTATTGATGATAATCGCTGTAGTTAAAGGAAAACGTCTTTTATCGGGCGAACATTTCAAGCTACAAATCGTACATATACAGTGGCAGCCATTGTAGTAATAATCCTCTTTGTTGATTTCCTGCCAACTATTCCGTCTTTTTATTATCAAAAAAAACCAAACAATGCAACTGATTTATCCCAAATATTTTCTCCTGTGGTAGTGTGGGTCAAACATTCAGTGAGCAGTTCAATGTACTGTGAAACGAGGGGATTCCACAATGTGAGTTCCTGGTGTCGGGAGTTTATAGCTTATACTGTAAATATCAGGGGCCATTATTCCATTTGGATACATTCGGCTAAACAACATGTCCCCAGCGTCAGACTGTCCGATCGGCTGAGGGTCAATATACTTTCCAGACACTGAAATGTGGCAGCTGGCTGCAGACAAATCAGAGCCAGTGATTGACAATGAATGAGATTAGTCATGTTGTTAGTCATCTTATTTAAAACGAGTTAAAACCCAAATGTTCCAAAGAGCAAATGAAAAGCTAGCGAACCACTCATTGACACCTCCATTCAGGGACTTGGGTGTCAAGTCAGGATACATGTACTTCTGATTTAGTTAATAAACGCTGTGAACTTAGACACTGGACAAGATAAAGATACCGGGAAGTTGTATCTGACACCGGTAAAACGGCAGACTATTTGAGAAGTACGACATTTACATTCCCTTGTAACGTCCAACATGTTTGCGTTCTGGGTGAGGAATACTCAATTAAAATCAATCAAAATTGATGTTTCCGACTTAAAATCCACACAGATTAGAAAATAATGCATTTACCGTACTTTCTTTATCAACACACCTGGGCAAAAATAATGAAAGTGAGTCAATGCGACCTTTTTTTTGCACCTTATTTGTCAAATCTGGCTTTCATATCAATTATGAGGTCAACAAACTAAACACTGCCATCATTTTAAAATAGACACAAATGTTAAACTATTCATTCACATGCATTATACAGTTACACAGTACATGTGCATTGCAGGAAGTTGACCTACAACATCACATCAGAAGTGATTCTTGAGACCATGGCCTCATTATTGTGTGTCATAAGCTTTGATTATTGTTGTTGTCACTTTATTTAATTTCTTTCGACTAGATAAAGTAGCTCATATCGTTAAAAGGGATTTGTGAAACCAAATCCGCAGCAGACATCTATTTTCATACAGTAACAAATGTTTCCTATATAAGTCGTCTTTGTACAGCTAAGCTCCCACTGCAGACCTCCCATTTTAATACGGATACAACGCTTCATTGTATTCTTAAACTGTTGTACAGATCTGGCTCTTGATTCCCCGAAGGGTCTTTGCACTGTGGTTAGAAACATGGACATAATGAATAAAAGATCTGCCAGCATCTGAAACCATTTTTAGAATATATAAAAAATGAGTTTGAAAACAAAAATGGACTGTTAAATATGCCGTCTTTTCTTTAATGTCGTCTAGGTTACGCCAAGAAATTACTACTTTTCTGGATTCAGCATTTCTAAGATGCACAAAATGGAAAGAAAGACATTTTTTATTTAGGGAACTTTAAGAACCTGCAACGTTTTGACAAATAATTAAAACACAGGCAAAACACCTGAATCAAACATTCCCGAGTGCTAAGATCCTTGTTTTGGTTGGGAAACACGGGCCAGAGATACTACTTTAATGCAGTCATTTATCCGTTGCCTCTGTGTGTATTTACGGTATGTACCAGTCCCTCTGCCTTCTTACACTCCCTTCAGTTAGCCTGTGTAAACCTTATGTTAAGCTAAGCTAACCGTTTTTTTATCAGAGTTGATGAATTTGCAAGAGAATCGAAGCATTAGCAATGCACAAGTTTTTACCGCCGAATGTGGAAATGTGAAAGTCACCTGCGGGTGAATGTAAACGTTTCTGAAGATTTATTTTTTAGGGTAAAAAAAAAAAAAATAGATCCTTTTTTTTATTTGTGTTTTATTGAATTCAGCAGTTTTATTTTTGATTGTGTTTCTGTCACATTTGCCTTTTGTATTCCAAATAGTGTATTTGAACCTCTGTCATTGGAGTAACATGTACAACTATCAATCAACCAAAAAAAAGCTACGATTTGTCACGTGCAATACTTTGTAGAATACTTTTATTTTTCCTGCTGTTTTCCTCAAAGGTAGGTGACCTGTGAATTCTTGATGAAGAACATTTGAATCTTCAGGGTCCAGCAAAATTAAATCCTGCCACAAAATGTGTGGAAACCAAACCAATCCACTATTCCATCAAAGATCTTTGAAATGCACTGAGACTAAAACGTTGTCACATCAAAACTGAATTTCCTAGTGAAATGCCATTTGTTATGTTTGTGACAGACCGCCAAGTGAGTTTGTAAGAGGTATAAAACACAGTAACACTGCCACTGAGCCCACCATATTTGTACTTTTTTTATTTCAGTACTGCTTTTTTGCTAAAATCTGACAATTCCAAAAGCTTGCATAATTTTTCAAATGAGCAAAAACATGCAAAAAGATTAACGATATCTGAAAAAAGTGAACCAGTTCCCTCTATAAGGGCTGCAGGTGTCTTGCTTGTGATAGAACAAATATCTTGGAATAGTGTTGGCTGCTTTGGAAAGGCCCGCCTCTTAGTAACAATAGCTGTGTATGTATAATGCAAAAAAACACCATATCAAATGTGGGCTTTTCTTTTAGAACTTTGTATGCCATTTTTACATTCTGCTTATCCCAATATTTCTATTTTAATGCAACCCCATTTCATCAAACCCTGCAACCTCAGTGCTTTATAAAAAAAAAAAAGTGGAGAACCAAACTACATCTACGGGAGCAGAATTGAAATCCCATGTTGCCTACATCATGTTCATCTCTGTTATGAACACGCCAACATATCTGCAGGACTCATAATCTCATTGGCTGTTTCTGTGATGAATCTTCGGGCTCTGTAGAGGCTAGAAGATAAACGGGACTTCACTTCCTTAAAACAAATATGTTTAGTTTGAAGTCTGATAAATATTTGACCTAAATACATATATGGCATTTTAACTTTGATCATGTTCTGACTCAAGAGGTTAACAATGACACAAAAGGCTGTAAAATGATCTTTCCTCCTTACTTAAATGCTGGTAATCTCAGCGCTAAGCCCTCTGGGAAATGGAGTCCCAATCATCCTCCATTTTGATCATGGTCTCCAATGACAATGCCTCAGTCCTTCCTGCATTTTACCTGCCAGCCCTCCTTTTTTGAGAATGTAAATGAGAAAATGTTTTTTAATTCTTAGTGAAGAAAAAAACATTTTTTTTAAAGAATTTGAAAGGTTTTATTTTTTATTTCTATGGCCAACCTGTAAGCTAGGTTTAAAAAAAAAAAAAAAAAAGTGTTTGAACAGGTTTTACAAAAGGTGTAAAACTTTTTTTATTTCTTAATAAAAAATGTGTCTTCAGAAAATGAACTCATGAGTTTTATGTCCCTGCATGATTGCTCATAATATGTGTATGTTCAGATTGTATCGTTACAACGCTTACACAACAAAAGAAACCGTTATATAACGGCACACCCACAGTTGAGACATTTTTACACACGAACACCATTTCAGTCAAATTCAATTTCCCAACTCGTGGGAGTTATGTACCCAAATCCCCTCGACAGCATAATACACAGTAATCCTACAAATCCTGTAATACAAGATTTCAGGTTTCAAGCCCATGCAGGACGCTCCATTCCTCCGCAGGCATTGCTGCCAGTTTCCCTTTCATGTGAAAGTAGTACAACGGGCTGGAAACTGATTTGTGGCAAATGCAGGTACTGTAACCATATGTCATTAAGATGTATTGTATCTGGCACCTGATAATTGTTTGTTTGTTTTTATAATGCCAAGTATCTATACCCAATTGTCTTAAGTTCCTCTGGGGGTTTGTTGTCAACAGTAAATGCACACATTAGCATTGTATACTTAACATGTTTCAATTTCCATTGAATTTAAAAAATGAATGCTCCAGTCTGGTCCGCATGAACAATGTCTGAATGATCTCACCGAGGGCCACCAAACACCGCTTGCTGGCTGGCTGGTTCTATCACTTGTTTCGACATCACACTTTGAGTTTTTCATATTTTGAGATTCTTAGATTTTTTCCCATTTTTTAGGACCTTTAAAAATATATATATTCTGCCATACTATATACATACTAATATATTTTATTTAATTTTTAAATGTTACAGTATGTCCACTGTAGAGGACGTCAGGAACATTTTAGTTTGAAAAGACAGCCAAAGTTAACAGACTATGTAACGTATTATGGTTATGGAGTGATATTAAGAATACATTCACCATTATTTAAAACATGAATAAGTATCTGAGCATTGCTGTTTATTTGGTCTTTATAAAACTAGCTTGGTTTTTGGTGAATCTTTCCAGATCTTCAAAGACTTTGTAGTCGATGTAGTGGGAAAGTACCTCATTGACTCCAGTCAGCACGGGCTGTAGGGTCATCTTGACTAGTTGTATGGATGTGATCTCCATTTGACCTGCTCATAGAAACAAAGCTTGCATTCCTGAGGCCATTCTCATTTGTCATGGCTCCACTTAAAATAAAACAACAATAAGACATACGTGCTACTCTTGGCCCACAGGGGGCCATGTCTTTCCAGCTCGTCCCTATCTGTCTCTCTGTCTGTATCTGTGCGCTCATGGAGCCCCCTGCACCCCCCCCCTTCTTCTTGACCCTCTTCTATCCCAGGTGTGAAATCCTCACCTCTCTCATCACCTGAGAGCTCAACATCTGAATCTCCCTGAACTTTCTGAACAGGAAATGTCTGCTTCAGTTCCGTCTCCTGGCTGCAACAATCCTGACGTCCACTAGAATGGACATTTATAAAAGGGCTGTTATTTGAAAACTTAAATTATTTAATTGCTTTCAGAACTAATTCTATAGTTCCTCACATGTTAATAAACAAAAACATATATGATTTTCATGGTAAAACTTACAATTATTCAACAATATTTGACTTCTCCTCCTGCTTCTATAAAAAAACTACAGTGGACATTTTCAATGGGCTGGGTCCCAGGAGGGTATGTATGTATGTATGTATGTATGTATGTATGTATGTATGTATGTCTGTATACTAACTATACAATAGACTTTTTGTATGACATTTTCCATACAATAGACTACATACTACATACAGACTGGATGTAAGGCTTTCACTTGTCTTATAACTACAAAAAGCCTTTCATAATTCAACCAAAACAAAGAACTACAAATTAAACTTCAATTACATTCATACTTAACATTAAATGCCTCTTAGACCATCATCTTTTACATCCCTAAGTTAACATGTATGGGTTGTGTATACTATGGCACGTGTCATTAGCTGGGTTACATCAATGTGCTTCTTGTTTCTTTATAGCAACACTTTGGGGAAATGAGGTCGACAACATGACTTTAAAATCAACTCTTATTGTGGTTTGAAGTAAATGATGTGATGCCTTTGCAGCCGTGGGAACTGTAAGTGTGAGTAAATGTGTTCTGTATTTTTCCAAAGTAAGGGATTTGTCTTCATGGTGGCAAGTGAGCTTAACAACCCCACCTGTGCTCATAAGCTAAGCTAACTGCTGAACAACACAAACGGCTCCCCCCTCATGAATGTGGCTGCATGTTCTGAAAGAACTGCAGTCAGTAGCTCTGTAAACAGCTTCGGATTATGGGATATTTCCCCCAAACACCCGTTTCACAACGGGGAAATAAAGGCTCAGACATAATGGAGATTAATGGAAACAGACCATTTCCCAGACTGTAACTTTCCCTCGGTCGGTCCCATTCTTATCTTCACAACCAAACCACGGACTCCCAAGAGTGTTTACATGCTGCATGAAATTCTAATAAAATGGCCTTTTATGCCGAACAGTAAGTCACCCCTACAGACATAACGCTCTTTGGGCTTTGTTCCTTTTATTGTCTTGATTATAATGTTGCCTGGAAACGTGGTACACAAATAGCACCATGTTGTTGATGTGCATTGCTCCCACGTGAGCTGACAAAGAGGATGTTGGTAGCTTGAAACATCCTAATATAAATGTTGCAGTTGTTTTTCAGAAGCTTGACCTTTAAATAACCATCACTCCAAAGAAAGAAACACAACGTTGACATTTCCATTCGGCGCCTGCCGGCTCCAGGAATAGACTTCACTGCTCAGAACTCTTTTTCTCCTCATGACAGTTTTTTGGCCTTCACACAAAGCAGCAAGCAAAACCAAATCTGTGTGTTTTTAAGATCAGTGTTTCATGGTGCTTTCATGGGGGGGTTTGTACTGTGAAAAATAGAACAGGAAGTGCAAGCGTAAAGGGAGTAAGGGATGATGTGAAGATCAAAGAAGGCCTTATCAAGTTTCATTTGGACCCCAGGATGTGATGGTTACTCGGTGCAGGCCACAGGGACAATAATGCACTTTTGCAGATATGGCAGGTCCATCCCCTCCACAGCGTATACCAGTTACTGCAAAATAATGATCTAAATAACCTTTTGAGAATTGCTTTTATGTTATTATTTTCTATTTGTTTTGTGTTTAGATGCTTGGGTTTAATAAATAGTTTCTTACATTTTCGTATTTTTTACGGTGTTCCGCTTTATGTGAAAGCCCTTTGTTACACTGTTTTAAAAGGTGCTATATAAATAAAGCTGAATATGAATTATTATTATAGTTTGTGTAATTAAACATCTTTTAGTAAGATTGAAAAAAGGCCAATGTATGCAATACATGATTGACAAAGTTCATGATGTAGTATATTATGTCATATAAAATCTTATGCTATATTAAAAGTCATAGAAGAAGTATAGGACCATGAAAACGAGTCATTCGGGGAAAAGTACCGCAGTGTGAACGCGGCTAATAGCCGCGTTCACACTGCGGTACTTTTCCCACAAAGGTTCATGCGAATTTAGTTCAGTACATATGGAAGCCCATTTCCGCCACTTGAAAAAAATAAAATCCCCCATGGAAAGTCGAAATAATGAGATAAAAAGTAATAATAATGAGATAAAAAGTCATAATAATGAGATAAAAAGTCATAATTATGAGATAAGAAGTGCGCATGTGCTGCAGTGGCGCTGTCTTTAAAGGTCCCTTCATCACCTTGCAAACAGCATCTATCTAGTCCTAAATAAGGTAACTATTACAGGTGACTTTTGTAAATGTTAGATGTTACATATAGCCTATATTGCAGCTAAACTACAACAATGCAGTTCATAGCTTTGACATTACCCGTTATGAACTATAATATATATGCCTATAGTTTTGTGGTAACGTTCACGCCACTAATGACAATAGTGTAGGCATACTGCCGCTGTGAGTTGCTCTAACTCTAACCCGTGAACGTTACCACAAAACTATAGGCATATATATTCTATTCATAACAGGTAATGTCAAAGCTATAAACTGCATTGTTGTAGTGTAGCTGCAATATAGGCTATATTTAACATCTAACATTTACAAAAGTCACCTGTAATAGTTACCTTATTTAGGACTAGATGCTAGGGATGTGCATCTCCATCACTGAGGCCGATACGATGCGCATCTCGATACGTTGCCACGATACGATACATTAACGATACATTTGAAACACCAGGTGATACGATACGATACGATTCACCCCTGTTGCGATACAGTTCGATACGATTTGATTCAATATTATGCGATTCGGTGCGATACGATGCGATTCAACACAATGCAAAAATAATGATACTTCAATTTGGTACGACAGAGGATTTTTGTTTTATTCCTTATATGCAGCAAATCATACATTAACAAAAAAGTGCTTTACATATTTGGTACTGCACATCCCATCATGCCGTTTATTTTGTTACCTTTAAAAGCTCTCCAGAGTACTGTACAATTGTATAACACCTCACAGTTAAACAATGTAAGGATGCATTGCTCATGATTAACAATGTGCAAATAACAGCTACCACAGTGCCATGCCCATACAGCTGCCAGCCTGATGTGCTTAACACTCATCCATAGGCTGACTCACCAGTGAGCAGAAAGCAGTGGGTTCTATAGGAACAATAAAGAATACAAATAACCTTTCACAAACAGGTATTTCATAACTGCTTACAGTAAGGAAGACATTTAAATTATTATTGACCGTCACATGCTGCTGTAAACTAAACACCACTCTCTCTGACAGATCACCTCACTGAGTGATTTAACTCATATGTCTAACTTTAAGGTTTCTCTTTTCAGCCGCAGACCCCATGTCGCCTCTTTATGTGCGTCGCTAAGTTCCTCGTACTACGTGTGTACTTTAAAGCGGCTCGGCATCGTTTACAATTTGCGAGCGATTTTTCAAGTTGACTGTAGTATATAGTGCCGCGCACATATACCATCAGGACGTTACTGATGGGGTGCGGCTGCGGAGTGATACTGTGTGTATGCAAGCCCGCATCTAGGACGGATCTATGTATCATGGCTGTAGACCTGTTGAGTAATAAAGATACCTCATACAAAGGTCTACGGATACCTTATTACTCTCCATGACCTGCGGTCAACTATATAGCATAAAGGATTATTACACCGTCTTTCTTGAACAATCCGAAGTGTTGCCAAACGTTTGATTTGTAGGTATTTTTCGGTGCGCTGTGTTTCTCTTTCTCCTCAACTTCCGTGTGTGTTGATAACTGAGACTCTCGGCCTCGGGCGAAGCAAATATCCAAATCAAAGATCGTCTCTGCTGAGCGTTGACGCAATCGATGCATCGCGAGTTCAACCCGGTTCAACCCAAACTGTAGCCGATGTGCACTCTTTCAACCGGTGCACTCGCATCTTGAACGTTTATGCCGATGCGAATCGGTGAATCTTAACATCTCTACTAGATGCCGTTTGCATGGTGGAGAGCAGCAAGGTGATGAAGGGACCTTTGAAGACAGTGCCACTGCAGCGCATGCGCACTTCTTATCTCATAATTATGACTTTTTATCTCATAATTATGACTTTTTATCTCATTATTATGACTTTTTATCTCATAATTATGACTTTTTATCTCATTATTTCGACTTTCTTATCTCATTATTATGACTTTTTATCTCATAATTATGACTTTTTATCTCATTATTTCGACTTTCTTATCTCATAATTATGACTTTTTATCTCATTATTATGACTTTTTATCTCATAATTTCGACTTTCTTATCTCATAATTATGACTTTTTATCTCATTATTTCGACTTTTTTATCTCATAATTATGACTTTTCATGGGGATTTTATTTTTTTCAAGTGGCGGAAATGGGCTTCCATAAGTACAGATCGCGTTCACACCAGAAAAAGTCCCTGGGGGTGGATTAGGCAAATGAAGCCGCTGACGTTACTTCTTCTTCTTCTGCTTTGGGTTTACTGGCAGGCCGCAACCCACTTCACGGCGTATACTGCCGCCCAAAGTCCCCGGCCGGAAGTCCCCGGAGTTGGGGAAGGCTTCAGTGGAAGCTGCTGGGAGTCCCAGCGGCTTCTACTGAAGCCTTCCGAGTAAATCGCAAGAACGCCGACACCTCCTCATCTCCACCGCTCCCATGTTTTATTTGTGTTGCCATAAGTCAGTCTCTCTGCGTTTCTGCGCTGGGCTAATGCTAATGCTAATAATGCTAATGCGAGGATAATAAAATGGCGGCTTCACAAAACTTTTTGGGAGTTTTACGGGGTGTGGTTTGCAATTCGCCCAGCCAATCAGGAATATAGCTCTTTTCTCAAAAAACAGCCGCTCGAAAGTCCCTGCTCTCTAGCAGGGACTTTCGAGGGGGTAAAAAGGTTCGCATGAACGACTTTTAGTACCGGCTCTTTTTGGTGTGAACGCGATCATGAACTAAGTTCGCATGAACCTTTGTGGGAAAAGTACCGCAGTGTGAACGCGGCTATTAGTCATGAAATAAAACATTTGAAAAAAATCACAAGATAGTTTGTTTTAAAACATTTCCAAAAGGATTCAGTTTTCTTTTCACATGGTTTTCAGGTATTTTTTCAGTTGAGTTTTAGTTACTTATTTACTTTAGGTCTAGTTGCTTTCACCACTATAGAAACAGGGAAGCTCCTGGGTTTCCTTTAGGCACATTCACACCAAGCAAAGGATGTAGTTAAAATACAAGATGTACTAGAATAATTACTATTCTTTCACACACACATACGGGTTTTGGGCCGAGGGCGACACCGTACTTCCGGTATGTGCCATTTCACGCGAGGTGCAAGCAGAATATCATAGTCTATTGCCTTAATCAATATCTAGTCAACTCTAAAATACCACATATATGCATTGGCATGATAATATTATTTTGACAAGTGGGGTATTCACCTGGTGTTTCCAGAATATAGACGTAGATGCTGCCAAAATCGACCGAAGGCCACTTTCGAGGGTCGTTTTTCCATACATCCGCAGGCAGTCTGTAAGGGCAATCGGACGACCCACACAGCTCTAGTTTACGCTGGTAACGACCTAGAGCACACCCCTCAAGTCCAGAGATGTAATCCGAAGACATGCAGCGATTTCTTCGGTTGTTAATTCAGAAAAAAAAACCTAGTGTGCTCTGCCTGGCTACGTTAGCTAGCTGTTTACATTAGCACCTCCAGGAAAATGGCGGATTTATATATATATCTATGGCGCGCGTTGCATTGTGGGTAGCTCGTGACGTCACTGTGTGTGAAAGAATACTCTACTATATATGATGAATGCATATGCCAGAGGAGGTGGAAGTATACAACCAATGACGACGTGTGACACAGAGCAGAGACAGAGTTTCTTATCATAAGGCTGCGTGCATATCATTGGAATTGTGGGGAAGAAGTGTGTGTGTGTGTGTGTGTGTGTGGCCTAGCATTACTATACTTGTGGGGACCTACATCTGTTTACAGTCACATGTGGGGACTCGCCTCCCTTATGGGGACAAAATGGAGGTCCCCATAAGGGGAATCATTCATTTAGGGTGAAGACTTGGTTAGGTTTAGGATTAGGGGTAAGGGTAAGGGTTAGGGTTAGGCATGTGTTGGTTATGGTTAAGGTTAGGATAAGTCTCCAGAAAATGCATGTAAGTCAATGTAATGTCCCCTGGAGTGATGTATACATGGTATGTGTGTGTGTGTGAGTGATGAGCAGAAACGTATACACACATACTGTAAAATAAACAATTTTATTCAGCAGACTAAAAAAAAAAAAGATCACGTGTCACACTGTACCCATGGACAGGAAAATAAATACTTAAAAAGAGGCTCAATTACTTACATGGGAACGCACTCGTTTCAACATAAACAGCCACACACACACAACACTTACACACAGTTCATTATAAATGTGTACATGCTGGCCCCCTACCCGATATAACTCCAACCTCACACACACATGGCTAGTTCAGGAACTAACACATCTTGCATGATATGCATGCAGCATGCAGCTTGTGCCGTGACACTCTGATAGCCTTCACTCAGAAGTATTAACTCCACTTCAGTGACTTTAATTGGAAAAAACAAACATCAAACCCATGTTCATTTTTAGTTGTGATATTATTTCTGGACAGGTTCTAGAATTTCGGTTGAAAAGTTTGCATTCAAGAAAAGGAGCGATTCAAACAGACTGTCTTATTGTCACACAAGTATTCTGTTTACATTTCAAGAGGCTGACTATGCTAATGTTCAAGTTCTTCTTTGTATGTTGTGCCTCTTCTGTGCTTTAATGTTGAAAGAGCTGAGTGTGTGAGAGAGAGACTCCCTCTGGACTTTAGCCCTTGCAGACCATTCACATGCACACACAACTATATACACACTACAGGGGCCTATACTACGAAGCTGGTTCAACCTAACCTGGATATGTTTGAGTTAGCCGGTTGGCCTAATCCAAAACATACTTCCTGAATGAAAAGTGAACTTTAATACTAGTCAAAAATGAAGAAGTTAAACTTTAAACATCCATGACTTAAACACTTTATCCAGGATCAAAGCCACAGAGCTGCACCTGCAAGGTGAATACAGCTGGAAAAGAAAAAGTGTTTGAATGCGTATATTAACAGGTTTATGATATCACTGCCCGTCTAAAACACGATCTGACTTCAATTACATTTGTCTCGAGTGTTTCGTCAACTTATGTGTTGCTTCAAATAATACTTCTGCATCCAGTCTGTGACGCTGTGAGTGTTGCACGGCCAGATACGGCTCAGCTGACTCAGATAAGGAGATATATGAATATGATACATTATGAAGTGATATGCCGCGGACTGTACTTAATGTACTCTGATCCGGTTACTTATGTTGTGGCCGATATTTAAGTAAGCTTTCTTAACGCTAATGTTATAATAGTCAGATTGCTCTGAAGATGGAGGTGATATTCTATTCATGTTCACGTTCACACAGTCGGTGATTTTTGCCGGCCGTCTTTCCTGCGACGGCAGTTTTTCTGTATTTCCTTTCTCCTGTAATATGACTTGATCGCTTTAAACTCCGCACACTGAGCTCTGATTGGTCAGCAGGCGGTGCTTTCACTGAGTTGAGCTCTTAGGCCTGCAACCTAACCTGGTCCCCGACCAGGTTAGCTGCTTAGCATATATTACCATGGAGATCTAGCCTGCTAAAAAGAGAACCAGCTTCGGATGACCGGAAAGCCGGAGTTTTCCCTGAATTTAGCCGCTAAGCGAAAATCCTGCTTCGCAGTATACCCCCCAGGTACGGGAAAACCCCAACATGCATCATATGACCCTTTCAGACAAAACAGACCAAAATAATGCCAGACCAGTAACCCAACATAAAATTAGACATTTTTATTGTTTTTACTTGGGATCTCATCTCATGTCTTCTCGAAAAGAGAAGTATAGCAATACACTTGTTTCATAGAAAAAACCAAAACAACAACAACAACAACAACGTTATACATTTGATTTTCTCCTTCATAATTCTTGTTTTGTATTTCCTCCCATATTTTGGAAGAGTAGTATTGTTATAGAAAAATACTATATTACATAGAATAGAATTTTACACAATTTGAAAAAGATACACAATATCAACGCATACATTATTATTGGCCCAATCCGGAATCGCATTAAGCTTTGATGCGACTTGTCAACACATATTTAATTGAAAGGATCTTCAAAGTGTACAGTCACAGTGAGTACATTGTTTGTGTTCATTTTTACAGTGATGGCAAGACTGGGCAGCTCATTATAGTTATTTACTAAACTAGTTCTCTGGGAAAAATGCTATAAGCTAGCTAACAGATACTAAAACTACTAAGTTAACTACATTTTCTATGCAGAAAACTGATGGTTAAAGTTAGCTAAGTATGTTTTATAGTTATTACTGCCCTAACGGTAACTGTGTTGAACATTAAGTTAATGGCTTATAGATAGTTAAGCTAGCAAGACATCAGCTATATTTAGCTAGATAGCTCTGTCTCCTAGCCAAAGGGGACTTCTTGGATAGCTATATGATTACCAGCCCTTTTTAAAATAAAACTTAAAAGCCTTCATAAATCATTAACAAGGATAATCGGAATTAATGTAAGGATCAAAAATGATTTGTAACCAAGCATAATCAATAGTTATCTATTGTTGAACAGATCGAAGTATAGGTGGTGTTCAGGCCACGCTACACACGGTTAGCTAGCAGATAACAACCTCCAATCCCGTCCACTGTAGGGTTGAAAACTTCCCCTCTTTTCTCACGCAGTACAAACAGAAAGTTGTGACTTGACATAAAGAGCAGTCTTTGTTCCACTTGTATCCACATTAAAACACTGAACACATGACTGTCTTACATTTCACAGTTACGAATCATGCAGTAGAAACCCCGACACGTGCTCCAGCTCAAACAGGAAACAACAAGTAATGACTTGCTGCAAAAGCTGTCAATAAGAAAAAGAGGAGGCAACTCACTCCACTTCCACAGCCTGGTTCCAGGACTGGTCAAAGGGATTTGAGCTAGCATCCTCTTGGTAAGAAAGTGGGTTAGGCCCAGTTAGGTCAAAAATAAAACCAACATATCTTGTGTGAATGTGTGCTGTCAGGAGTCGTTGTGTAATAGTAAGCATTTGAAATTGTGCAGACGATGATGGGATGAATGTTAGATTATATAACAGCCTTGTGACATTTATGACATCTTTTCACACGGTATACAGGGGGTAATGACAACAGCTAGATAGGTTACATGGTATAACTGTCACACATCCTTCTGACATTCATTGCAGACATATTCTCCACCCAAACTAAATACAATTAGTAACTAATCATTTGTATTTTTAAGGTTTTGCAGTATCAGTCCTATATTGTCCCAAGCATGTTTTGTTGTAATTTCAACCACTTAACTACACGTGGGATTTACAATCATACACATGTGATGAGGTTGTATATTTCTTCTTAACTTCACTCATCACATTTATTACGATTCCGGATTGGGCTTAAACTGACCTTTGACCCAGAAATGCATAGGGAGTATGGATGACCACACATACGTACATACGTACATTAAAACAAACAAAAAAGTTTGAAAGGCTTTTCTCACCACTTTTTTCTTTTTTTTTGTTACTTTACAAAACCTTTATTTTTTTGGCCACTTGACATTTCGTAAAAATACTCAGACATGTTCGTAAATGAGATTACTTACAGTGCATGGTATTTAACAGTGTGCTTCTTTTGTAGTAAGTGCTTGGAGACCCTTTTTTCCTATGTATGAAAACGTTGTCTCTCTTTACACTGTGTTCAGTCTCGTGGGGGTCCGGAGCGCCCCACAGCCCTGAAAGGTTTCACCACTGTACAATGAGATGTACACCGCCTAGCTCTCTTTCTCTGAAACACTCAAAGATTCACACACACACATATTCACACAAACATGCTCAAAAATTCATACATGCGTAAAAGAAAAGAGAAACACTGACATTCTTGGATACGTACATGTAAACACACGTGTATATTGTACACACATAGAAACCGCCACACAAACTGTTGTTAGCGTACCAATAAAGCAAAACACAGCAGTCTCACGGCATTTGGTGTTATAGTCACGAAAATTAATTAATCTTTCGTGTTCACCAACACGATAACGCCATTTTTTTCGTGTCACACAGAACAATTTTAGAAGCAATGTATTTCTATTGGTAGTATGTTTCGTGCCTGCACCAAATATAACAATTAGAAGGAAACAAATATGAGAAATACAGATTTCAGTATTCTGAGGGCTCTTTGCCTAATTTATTTTCCTCCCGACGGCAAAACAACTCCGACATTATACAATTTAAAATAAAATGGATAGGGTTAGGCTTAGGGTAAGATTATTAAACAAAGAACATTTTTTACGAAACCCACAGCTTCCGGTCTTCCAGGACCCTACCGACAACAATACTGGTGCAGGCGCGAAACACACTACCAATAGAAATACATTGCTTTTCAAATCGTTCTGTGTGACACGAAACAAAGGGGAACATCATGATGGTGAACACGAATCAATAGATTAAATTAACTTTGTGACGATAACACGGAATGCCGTGAGACGTGGTTGGATACAGTCATATACACATCATTCTCACACACACACTGGTGTTCTCAAAGAGGGGGCAGCTGGATTGTAACAGTATTATGTAGCCAGTGGTGTAGTGGGGGTTTCTTACTGGGGGGACGCTATTTTAATTAGATCCAAACAAACGCCACACAAGTGCGCACGTGCGCAGTGCACTCAACAAAACGAGCAGACAGGTCCCACAGAACTACCCGCTATGCTTAGTCCTTACTTTAGATACTGTACTGCAAAAAGCAGACGGCGCAGCGCTCAAACACACACGACTCAAAACCACGGACACACCGGCACGTAAGTTACATAAACAATTTATAGGCCTGAGTTGCATAAGCTACAGTATTGCAACTAAGCCTCTCTCTCTCTCTCTCTCTCTCTCTCTCACTCTCTCTCTCCCTCGTCTCTATCTCCTCCTCTCTCTACTCTCTCTCTCCTCTCTCTCCCTCTTCTCCTCTCTCATCTCTCTCTACTCTCTCTCCTTCTCTCTCTTCATCTCTCTCTCTCGTCTCTCTCTCTCTCTCTCTAAGTGGGCGTACCCCCGCGTCCAACGCCCACTACACCACTGTATGTTAACATAGAGGGAGACATTGCAAAAAAAGAGAGGGAGAACAGAGGCTGTGATTGTTCCTGTTGAAAAATGTCCAATCCTTCAGAGGGCAAAGGCTATTCCGTCTCTTCTCTCTTTAAACACACACTCTGAATACTGTCGTATTCCTGTGTGTCTTTGTGTTGTATTTATTGTCGCTCAAACATTTTGTGCACTCACAACATTAGTTCTCTCTATTGTGCTTACATACAGGAACGCATATATAGAAATCTGACCGTAGCACACTCTTTCCTTCTGACACACACACTCCTGCCATGCGCAGCAGTCGCGTGGCAGCCAAAGCCTCACTTCTGTAATCCACAGATAATAAGGGCAAGCGTGAGTTTTTGCAGAATAAGAGAAAACATGGAGACAGGAATGAGAATGAAGCCATTTTGGAGGATTCAATAAGTATGATTTGTTTTCAACAGTACTGATTTCAATAGTTTTCTCTTACGTGCTTTATCTGCAGAGCAGCCACATCGTATGGGTTTTGTAGATCCCATACGCCAGGCCAAACTGATGGGCACGATTGAAATAAGAAATACATCTGAAATAAATCTGAAATGTTTAAAAGTAGCGGGAATGATTAGAACCTAAAGGATCATTGAAGTGTATGGAAACAAGGACAATGAAGACATCATTAAATGAACACCATGGCAATACTTGAGTAAGGTGTTGCTGCTACTATTCTGAATCTCTGTTGAAGGACCATTAGTTGCATTTATTAGATTTAAACTCGCTGCCAATCTTTTCCTAACGCACTTATAATACATGGGGGACAAATACCAGGTCACAGTGCACAACGCAATCTAAAGTTCATCCCAAATTGAGTTGCATCTTTCAGATATACCAAACTCATACACATGTACATTTGAAACAGAGATGCAGGATTCGTCACAGCCAAACACACCATAAGACAGCCCCAGCAACACGACCTCGTGTTATCTGTGCGTTCGGGCCGTGTTTCAGACAATACGCTTGTTCGTGTGTGTGACTTACTAAACGCCACCCACACTCTTCAGCATCCTCAATGCAGATGATGCCGTCTACTCCGATCACGGCCACACACAGGTCCGTTCTCCCTACAAAGTCAAACAGCAGTAACATGTTAATGTCCATGGCTGATCTGCAGATGTCATATGAAGGTGCTCAGTGAAGCATTTTTTGCCACAACTTGGTATTTATTTATGATTTCTTTTTAAAGTAGCTTGCTGTTCACACTGTAGCTCGTAATCTGTTACGTAGGCAGCACAAGTGGAGCATCTACCTATCTAAGAATCTTGATAAATAATCATTTAAACCAAATAGCGGAAACTACTCTTTGTTATGCTTGTACTTTTTACAATCACTCATATGTAAGCAGCAGTACGTGCTGGATTCAAATGACATCTGCGTGTAAAGCATAAACACTATATCAAACCATGCAGGGGGAATGTGAAGTCTTTACAAAACCACGTTATCTGCTGTTCAGACATGTATGTTGGGCTGTGAGCGCCTGGTCACATGTGTCTGTATGTAAGGGGACATTACAAATTGACCCAATAGTTTGTCTGTATTCTTAAAGATAAATGAAGTACACATTTTCCCACTGGCCTTTACATTTTCCACCATTTTGTTTACTTGCAACTCAAATCATATTTTCTGTTTGTTGCAAAGAAACATAGCTTTATTTCTGTTCTGTTATTATCTCTGAACCCCCCTCCAGCTCACAGTGTAAACACCAGTGATGCTGTAACTCGTTCTCCATGCTGTTAATGCCATTAAACCAATGTCTCAAAAAGAAAGAGGCGCCAGATGTGTCATCAAAGCGCTCCACAGAGCCCCTTTAATGACATACATGTGTTTCTCTGATCATTGTGACCCCTGACCCTGAGCAATGCTATCTGCATTGCATCCATGGCAGCTACCGCTCTTTGACTTTGTAGTTTAGGAATAAGCTGAGGCGATACCAACCCAGTGCTCCAAGACGTAGGCCGTGAAAGATTTGGCAACTCTTCAAGCCAAAAAACTAAAAAAGGTCAATAATCTAATAGATGGTGCAGAAAGAAAGACATGTTGCCACGCATGTCCATGAGCACAGCTGCCCCATTGACGACAATGTTGAAGCAATCAAGACAAAAATCCATCCCTTTATTCTTTTTCCCTTCGATGATTGGATAAAAAAAGAAGGAAATTGGCAGTTGTGATGACATCAGTGTCTTGACCTTGTAACTATGGCACACGTGGATATATATCACTGTGACCCTATTATGTGCAGAGGTATCTAATATACTCAAACGCCATGCGACAGCTGAGAGCTCATCGTGACCTTTCCCCAAAACAACTGAGCCGCAATATGGACTCTCACGACGGCCGCATTGTAGAAACAGCCGGATCAGTCTGAATGATGAGTAGTAATAGCTTTTCTAACAACAAATCTGCCAACTGAGCTAGGCAGTTTGAGCACTAGATATTTTTATAAACCTTGCATTAAAAACTGCTAGAATGACCTCATCCAAATTGCAGGTTTTTATGATTTTTTAAAGTCAAAATAATATTTAAAGAGTCAAAATCAGTGAATGGCCGGTTAAAGTGCCAGAGAAGTGGTTGTTCATGTTGGAACAACGCTGAACGCCTCAATGAGAGTCCCTGGTGGTTTCTCTGCAAGATCCCAGTGAGAATAATACGGTGTGACAGCAGTTCAACCCGGTGTGAATGGCAAGGGGTGGTTGTGTGAGCATGCAATTCACAGTGTGAGTGAGTTCCTGAAGGAGTCTCTGTGTTTCAGTAGAACTATTGCAAGCCGGTGGAGTGTGGTGTGGGTTTGGGCCAGTCTCAGTTGCAACTTAATCACCAGTTCTTGTACATCCCCTGCCGGTGTGGCAGAGTGTGTGCATGTGCATGTACAGTATGTGGAGAGATCTATCTGCTGTGTGTGTGTGTGTGTGTGTGTGTGTGTGTGTGTGTGTGTGTGTTACAGGTCTAGATGATGGTCAAACGTGTTGTTATTGTCCTCTGCGTCGTCGTCGTCGTCATTGGCCAGTGGGTTACGACTGATGACCAGCTCCAGTCTGTCCCCGGCCTCTGTGATCAGGGGCACCGCCAGGCAGCAGTCAAAGTCCCTGGTCCTCACGTGGTTCACCTGGACAAAGACGGGGAGCGGCAGAAAAGGGCTGCTTTTGTCAATTATACTGTGACATTCTGCCAGGCCTCTACTGCATTTCTCTTCACTTCTTGCTTGTTGGAGCGGCTTTTTGATTTAAGCAATTTAAATAAAGAGATAGAGGTTAGTTTGCTCACGTCTTTAACATCTGAAAGACTTAAGGAGCTTTGATTGGGCTGTAGATGCCGACTTTTGGTCAGATATGTTCACGGCCACTGAGGTAGGTTGCGCCGCCATCGATAAGCGACAATGACCATCTTCCCCTATCAACATGTGTTCGTCCTAGTCCTTTTTTATTTATATATAATGAAACCTGCCAATGAGACACCTGTTTCGGTCTCAGTTCTGTCCCGCTCCTGTTTTGGTGTGTGTGCGTGCTGCCCACTAACACTCCTAACGTTCGGTCTCTATGCTGTCAAATGTATTATCTCTTTGATTTACACACGGCATCTATTGCATGTCTGTCCGTCCTGGAGAGGGATCCCTCCTCTGCTGCTCTCCCTGAGGTTTCTCCCATGTTCCCTTTAAACTGTGGGTTTTCTCTGGAAGTTTTTCCCTGTACGATGTGAGGGTCTAAGGACAGAGGGTCTAAGGACAGAGGGTGTCGTTTTTCTCATACTGATATTCTGAACAATCTGTGCTGTTGTATTTGCTGTAAAGTGTCTCTACTGTAGGCTATTTTTATTTTATGTACAGCACTTTGGCTCGACCATAAATCGTTTATAAATGTGCTATATAAATAAAACTTGATTTGAATACTTGGGAAATAATAACAGAAGATATTAATGATCATGCAACATTTGAGCAGAGGCGCACGTGAAATGAATATAGTTCTATACAGTATGTATGTCTATGTATAGATCTTTAAACTCTGAGTATTACTGCTGCGTTCCAAATGTTGAACTTCTTTTAACTCTGTTAGCAGCTGTCAGGCCCTTCTCATGCCTTGAAAATAGTAGCTTGTGAAAGCTGGCACGCCATCTTGTCACCACTACCTCGTTTGACCACGCCTGCAGCATGTCTACATTGAAGACAATGAATGGTTTTGCACTTATTGATGTCTTTTATTCATAAATATGTGTCCCCGGTGTGTCAGGGAACTCACAAAGTGTCAGAAAATAAAACCCTCTCTCTTTTCCTCCGTACCCAAATCTCTAAAAACGGGGGAACAACGGAGCTGATCCAGATTTGAGTCTGATATGACGTAATATCAGAAATGTGGGCTGGCTTTACGCGCACAGCCCTAACGTTGCTGTATCAGAAACAATGCGCAGCGTGTTTTGGACGTAATATGGTCTTTGTTTACATTAGCAAGCATCGCTAACCCTCAGAGTTAACCTCTACTAGAGAGAGTATCAGTGGCGGCCGGCCCATAGGGGCACTAGGGGCGCCGCCCCACCTCTTCCCACATTCTAGATTGTCATTACAAAATATTGAAATGTTATTGATTGTCTACACTTTTTTTTTAATGAACAAGGTACATATTATATAGTTGGTGTCAGTTAATTGTATAATATACGTTCAAATATCGATATAAATTGTTTTACGATGTCTAAAGTTACTGATAAGTCACGTGTTTCCTGCTTGGGGCGCAGAAATCTTTGCCCATTGACTCTCGTTATAAGTGGTGCATGCGCAGTCCGCACCTCTTCAATGCAACAGATAGGAGCAGCTCGGGGCACACCAAACTGCGCCCAAAGCAGCTGTTGACACCGCCAACAACAAGGGGGCAACAGGAGCGCCAGAGTGAGTTATTGACGTTTGAATGAGAGACAGTTAGACGGAGACGGAGTGTAAACAAAACTAGATAGAATCAGAATACCTGTATTAGTCCCACAGAGGGGACATTTGCAGCGTTACAGCAGGAAAGAGCCACAGACAGCTTAGTGTTGCATATCTTACATGTAATAAAAAAGTACTAAGTTATAATATAATAAACAATATGCTAAAAAAAGTACTAAGTTATAGCGAATATGGAGAAGGAAAATGATGTTTAATCACTTAAAGAAACCATGGTCTCCAGAAACCATGGTCGACAATCATTCTAATGAGGCTCATGCAGGCACCGTCACCTGATGAATGTATATAAAATAGTCTTTACATTTTCACCAACTGTTTAATGAGCATTTAATGAGTGTGTGTGCAACTATAGAGTGACAGTGTACTGTAGATTAAATTAAGTGCAATTAACATGATCTATACAAATATTTTAAAATGAAATGCTTGAAACTATTGAAAAGCTTGTATTAATTTTAGGGCTGTCAAACGATTACAATTTTTAATCAGATTAATCACAGCTTAAAAATTAATTAGTTATGATTAATCACCATTCGAACTATGTCCAAAATATGCCATTTATTTATGTATATTGTTGGGAATGGAAAGATAAATGAAAGCAGGCGGATATATCCATTTAACATACAGTATGTATGTTTATTATAACATTTTTCTGCATGTCAAAATGAAAGACAACCCACACACCTATCAATCATCAAACCGTGGGGTCTTAATTCATTACGTGTTGATTTCTATCAACGGGGGAGTACTTCAGGAAAGTCGACAGAGGGCTAGTGGAGTACTTCGTGACCACAGAGTGTGAACGTTGTGATCAGCTGTTTTAGCGCAGTTCTCCAGTGCAGGGGGAAGTCTCCCTCCGCAGCCGGTTGGCGTAGTTTTGGCACAGTTCCGTTGTACAGACCGACGTTAACAGCAGCCCTGTCTGTGCACACGGAGACCGACTCTGTCGTCCGGTGATCTAACCGCCTTCTGGAAAAGCTTCACAAGTACGTCGGTACGCAAATGCGCTTTGTGACACAAGTGACGGTACGCATTTCAGATTACGCACATAACCTGCGTACCAGTTATGTGCACCCCTGTACTACAGCAAGAGTATTCTCCGTCAGGACTTCCTGCAACAACACCACGCCGTTATCAAAGATGTTCTATTGAGAAGACGATCACTACGTGACAAAAGTTTTCAAAACCGTGGCTACTGAAATCAATCTTACTAACTGCTGTCTGTGCAATTTACTCCGCGCGAGTTGGCAGACTTTATTTTGCTTACTTTAACATCATTTTTCATGGTGGGGCTAAGCCATTTCTTGGTATGGGTGTAGCCTACCCCAGTCATACCCTGGCGCTGCCACTGGTGGCACGTATGGGGCGGGCCATTCTGCACATGCGTTAAATGCGTTAAATATTTTAACGCAATTAATTCAAACAATTAATTACCGCCGTTAGCACTAATTAATTTATATTATTTCCAGTCTGGTGGACCATGGTAGACCATGGTTTATTGTGACCATGGTTTATTGTGACCATGGTAGACCATGGTTTATATCAGTGCTCTACCATGGTTGACTGTGGTGCCATATCCCAACCATGGTCTACCATGGACAACCATGGTTCATTTTGCAGGGGAAGCCTGACAGAGGCAGGAGTTAAGGACAGAGGAAGGCAGTATACCTGCTGGTTTAGCAAGAAGGCTGGGCTAACTACCTGTAGCAACACCAGGGCTATATTTTGCTCCCCCTGCCTCCCTTTCCAAACGTCAGGATCAGACCCGTCTATGGACCAGACCCAGCATGGATCCAGACAGATGTGAGTGACTTAAAGCACATATCAGAAAAAACTAAAAAGCATGATCAAACTAGACTCAACATGGAGGATGCTATGCGACTAGCCATGTTTAGGAAAGTAAACACAGCTGTCCAATGAGGGCTACAGGATAGGGATCTGTAAGCATAATAAGGAGGATGACAAAAACAGGCACTAAAATAATAGACTGTATCAAGTGCTGTGTGCCTTTGAGCTAGCCCTGCGTTGTAATATGACATATGTTTTGAGTATATAAGTTTGCTTACATTTTGGAGAAAAATGCACCAGCCACCACTGGAGAGTATGTATACAAAAAGGAACTCACCTTGTGGTAGACCCGCAAGAGAAAACGCGTTTGAGCTCCATACTGTTTCAGAAAAAATCCTTGATGTGGTTTTGAACATGATATGGTGTTTAATAATAGCAGCATTTAGCTTTATATTTTTTTTTTTTAAACCTGCAGACCCAGAATCAGCACTTTAGTAATAGGGCTGAAATAGAGGGATATGAAGCATGGCTAAAATGCATGATCTGTTTGGTATTCTGAGCAAAACACTTCATAGACATGTTTTTGATAAATGTTTACGTATCTGAGACCTATAATATATGCCTCAAAATAGTATAATAGGAGACCTTCAAACGCGGCATCTCAGTTTACCCAACTAACGAGCCTGAAGGCGATAAAAGAAGCTTACATGTGTCTCTCCATAAACATGGTCCAGCTGCTATGTGATATTCTTGGAAGTTGTATTAATGGGCATTGGGTTCTACAGCTGTTGCCTGGATATTAATAATATCAAATGGATTCCCTTTATGTTACCTGCAGGATCCTGTCGTAGGGTCGGAGGCCCACTCGGTCAGCTGGCCCGTCAGGTCTGATCATGTTGACATAAACTCCTTTCTCCAAGAAGCCGTCGGACACGCTGAAGCCAAAGTCGTCGATCTCTGGATCCTTTATCACAGTTACCTACAGGAAACAACACAAGGATGGGAGATTGATCTGGAAAGCATTGGCTGACTTAAAGCAAAGCGGGGCTTCTTAACATTTAACAACCTCTTAAAGGGAAATGGAAACACTTTTCAAACTGCTTTCCATGCGACAATATTACCATTAGGAAATGTATTTATCTAGTCTATTTCCAATGTAAACGATCGAGATACGCGAATTTACTTTTTGAAATACGTGCCTAATGACCATGGGCGCTTCCATTGCTCCGGGACTTTTCCAGTGACGTCACTGACTGTGTACGGCTTCCTGGGCCAAAGCTCAATAACAAACAACATGGCGTGCAATGCACCAGTAGTTTACATTACAAGAAAACGGTCGTCGTCAGGAGTTTATTGTATTGCCCCAGGCTGCACAAATGGATTTTATACAAAGAAGGAAGAAGTACATTTCCATAGGCTGCCACTAAAGGATGAGAAGCTGCTCAAAGTCCAGTCTGGATGCCTGGTTCAATACAAAACATTGGATTTGAAGCCAGGATCTGTTCCCACAATATTCGATTTCTCAACGTATGCAGTCGGGAACACCGACCGTCCCAGCACGTCGGCCGCGCAAGACATTGACAGTGTCAACAAACGTGAAGTTCGAGCCACCAAACGAGTTGCTTCAGCTGCCGAGAGAGAGGTAAATATTGCAGCACTACCAGATTACTAGCTCACACATGTATTTACTGACACAGTGTGACCTTATTAATTAACGCAATCGCGTCCAAACTAAATGGTAGCTATTATGACGTACAATAGAGAATTGGGGGTGTTCTATAGCTCAACTAATTAAACTGGCATACACACGCTCATCTGTCGAAAACAGCCCTAAAAAGGCTAGTATTGCTATTGATGGATGGTATTGCAGGACCCAGAGCGCACGGAGCACAGAGCGGACAGCAGATAACGGAATTGCAGTTTTATTGCTTATAGATTATCAGAACATTTCAAAGGGGACACAGCCCCATTGGATATTAACCTATGGATTAACTACATCATCGTTTTTATTGTTGTAATGCCATTGAAGACCAGTTTAGACCAGACAATGAGGAAGGTAAGCCGTTAGCCTGGCGTATGTTAGTACCTAGCGCCACTTGTTTTGATGTACGTTTTTGTGGATAACCTCGCGAGTTTGTATCTTTCAGTGTTGAGGTGGGCACCGTTAGATTCTGTGTCTCCTTGCGATCATAAACGATGTGTTGGATGTGCGGCTAGGATAAGTAATAAGGGAGCTAGGAGTGATTTTCGGTGTAGTAATAGGTTAGCATTTTCGCTCGGGGCTAATTCAGAAGTTCACTGTTAGCATTGTGTTTTTTTAATTTTTTTATTCCGGATCGTATGCCACTCTATTCGACCGAATCGGTTCATAAGCATAGGCCATGGGATGCCTGGTAACTGTAGATGCTTCCACATCAATGTCATCTCCCGACGAATAGTCAAATTCATCGTTCAAAACGTCGATCTCATTGCAAAATTCCTCCATCGCTGCCATATCTGCTACGTTGTGTTGACTTCTGGTGGAGCGAAAACACAGCCAGTGACGTCACCATTTGGGACTCCCCTAATGGTGGCGGCCTGTTCCCGGAATTCCCCACCCGGCCGGCGGATAATTAATTTTCTTTTGGCGAGTAATATCATATACAATAAATATTACGATCAATATCCATTGTAAAATGAATAAACTACCGGAATATTATAACTGTAATTGGTGTTTCCTTTCCCCTTTAATGCAGTGGTTCTCAAACTTTTTCTGTCCTTCCCCACTTTGAACAGGTGGGCCTTTTCAAGCCCGACCATCGCTCCAATAAAATGGTAGGCCAAGCTTAAAATTGTCAAATGTATCGTTCTATAACAATATAACAATATTTCTATAACAAATAACATCAGTTCAAAAACAGAGAAAATCAATAACAAATAACAGTTCAGAAATAGAGAAAATAAAAGTGCAATGGTGTCAATCCTTGCCTCAAATGGGCTGAGTTCCAAACATATAGAAAAAGGGCCTACTATGCAATTGTGTTATCAATGGTAGGCCAAGCTTAAAATTGTCAAATGTATTTAAATAACGTCAAGTTCTACATCTTATAACAAATAACATCAGTCAATAATAACAAATAAAATCAATAACAAATAACATCAGTCAATAATAACAAATATCATCAATAACCAATAACATCAGTTCAAAATAGAGAAAATCAATAACGAATCAATACATTCAGGAAATACATTTGGTTTAAATGACCAATTGAATGCATGAGTCTCATCACTGGATTATTAGTGACTGCAATGAGCCTGTCTTGCACTACACATCTTTCAAAACGTGGTTGCAGGCTTGATAATGCCACTCTCAAGTCGTGCTCAATGTTGAGCCTAGATCTGTATTTAGGTTTCAGTGTTGCAACAGCTGAAAAGCCCATTTCACAGAGATAAGAAGAATGTGCACAGCTCTCTGCCCAATTACTGGACTCTCCACTCCAAGCCAGAATTCACGTTCATTTGGTTTCAGTTGTGTGTGTGTGAGCAGGCTCGGATTGGCCACAGGGGAGATTCTGGACTTCTACCCGGTGGGCCGCTACCGTTGGGGGCTGCTGGCTCTGGCATAGGTGGGCCATGGACTTCACAGCGCTGCTGCGCCGGTACTGCATCCGCACCCGCAAACACCCGCTGTTTGCGAGGCTCCGGCACTGTGAAAGTCCACCGCCGTTGTGAGTCTCAGGCTGTAACAGTCCACTACCGCCCGCGGAGGACCCAGGTTCGATTCCGGCCTGAGGTCCAAAAAATGTATACAAAAATAATCTCCCGTTCATCGCCGTCCTTTCGCGACCCACCTATCACATCTCTGCGCCCCACCAGTGGGGCGGGCCCACTACTTTGATAAACGCTGTATTAATGTGTCTAACCCACTTAAAGGGAAGAAACTTAGCTAACTGACGATATGAAATAGTTTTACCGAACGAAAACACAAGGTTAATACCAAGCCTCTGATTAGCCTGAGCGAAAAAATGCTAAGCACTTAGCACAGAACTCACGGTAGAAATACTGTATTACTTATCGCATCTTGCACAAACAAGATATCATATAAAAGCTGAGATTCCAGATTCTAGAGGTATAAGTATCATCACTGTGACCAGAACTCAGGGCAGCGAGGCAAACCCAGGCAACACACAACGTAGCTTTACGGAGCCAAAACGGCAAATACGTCTTACCTTTGCTGTTTCTGATCAAAAATTGGTGTTCAATGGCATTAAACGATAAAAACGCTGCTGAAGGTTAATCCAATGTGTCTGTGTCACTTTGATAATGATTACTGATAATCCATTATAATTGTATGGCAATAAGGCCTAGTTTTCAGTTTCAGAGTGTAACGTAGCTTTCGGTTTTGGCAAACTGCGTGCACATCACTCTCACTTCTCAATGGTAACGTGTAGGTGGATTTAGGAACCCCCCTTCAATTCTATTGTCTCTAACGGTTCAAAAGAGGTGTCAATCATCATAATCGACCAAGGGGGACCAGAGATATGGCAAATACACCCAAATGACCCCAGAAGTTTTCGTCTTTTTTGCTAAACCTCACTAAAATTGTCAAATGTCACTTGTTTTTCATCAATCTTGATACAGGGTACTTATTATATGTTATAATTTGGATTCCTAAAGTTTTTAGTCTACCATCCCATCATTCAAGGGTGGTTTCACTATAAGTAATGTTTTCTTTTGGATGTTCCAAAAAAAAATTCTATATTGATTCTGACTTTTCTACATCCAACTCACAGGTTTATCATTGCTTTGAGAAACAATATTATTAATGTACCCCTTTTAGAAGTAAAGCTATAGTCATTTGTTCTGGGCATGTCATTTTCGAGCCTGAGACCTGAAAATCAGGCTCAGGGCTTAACAGGTTAACACAACAAATGTAAAACAACCCATAACAAAGGTCAGCAGGGGTTGGTTTCAAGGGCACAAGACCAAACACAACAAACCAGCATTAACTGGAATATAGTGTCACATCTCATGATACAATGTTTCCCAGTAAAAGTTGCACTTGAACAGAACACAATGATAACAGCTGGTCAGGAAATGATTGGTCAGTGACACAACCAATTAGCCGCCCATTCATATGTCTCATCATATGCTCCAAAAGTTAATTGACAATATGCCTGACAGAAAAATAGCTACTGTAAAGCTGCTGTTGGTTTTACTTTTGGAGGAAAAAGGGAAGCCTATATATAAGGAGACACTGCACTTAATGGTAATGGTCACCCTAACCCTAGCCAACTGATACTGAGAGTTAGTCAGAAGTGTTAGAGCCCTTAAAGTCAATCCAAAATTAAGTTTCGGCCCTTTATTTAACACTTAGCAAGGTGTTGGTTTTCTCCTATTTTTAAAGAACATTTACAAAGATCCTACATTTTTCTTGATTTATAACGAGTCCCCTTGGTTACAGATTAATGGATTTTTGTATTGTGCTCTCCACAGCTGTGATGGGGATTGGTATACACTAATTTAAAAGCAAAGCTTGCATACTTTAACAGGATACATGTTCGACAGGCCACTCAAACTAAAGACCACTTCTCAGTACTGTAGAATTGCAGGATAATGGAAACCAGATGTTTTGCTAAGAACTATAGATTAAAAGAAAGGCAGTATTGTATGATTTTAGAATAGTGTAGGCTCTTTTGTTGAGACACCTTTTAAAGGCTCCATTTTGGCTCATGGCCAACAAGCAACAAGTTCTTACTATGGAAAAGAAACGTGTTGTTCACTCTCGGCTGTACACGTCTGGGCAGACCCTCATATATTATGTATATGGTCATAATTGTGAATCCCCAGAGGGTGAAGACATGTAGCTGCCTGCAGAACTGCTGCCAAAGGGGGTAGGGCTGCTACACTATACATTCTTTACTGCAGGGGTGGGGAACCTTTTTCCTCTCAAGGGCCATTTAAATGTTTTCAACATCCTCCGAGGGCCGTACAAATTATTGACGTCTGCTTAAAAATACTAAAATCACAGCCCATTCATTTCGCCTTTCTTTCATGCTGTGCAAAGAAAAAGCAACCTCTTAATCCAGATATTTTACCATGACTCACGCATGCACGTGCACGGTTGTGGCATGACCACCAAAACAGAAAGATATGGACACAAGATGTGTGCAATTTAGTTTCCTATCCATGTGAACATGATTTAAGTGGGGGGGGGGGACCTAACCTCCTCTAGGGGGGTCTGGGCCCGGGGCATGTTCCCCCGGGAAGATTTTTTTTTAAATGTTGAAGTTTGGTGCACTTTGAGAGCAACATTAGGAGATCTATGGAAACATCTCTCAGCACCCATATGAAACAGAACTGGAAGCAGATTTTCTTTTTCTTTATGGATATTTTACAAATCACTCCCCTTTCAAACTGTATTCTTGTTTATTAATAACAACTTTTTTTTTATAGTATTTTATACCCGTTTACTGTATTCTCTTATTTTTTTATAACTATAATGATCATATAAAGATGTGCCTTTACCTCACTGGTAGTAGAAAAAGCTTCTTATATTCGTTAGCATAGCTAGCTAACCAGATGCTAATAACAACAAAGTTATTGACTGTATGATCAGTGTGACAGATGAACAGATCGCCACTGGGCTTTCAACTAAAGACACAGCCACGCAAAAACTGCGGCATGTGTACGGCTCCTTATGGGTACTGACATTTGTGAAGTCCCGGCCCGGAGCGGCGTTTTGGTGCTCTGCTCTCCGACAGCTCTTAACCCCTGTCGGAGGAGACAATACCACGTGATGACACGTTAGGCTCGTGTTGTGTTCAAGGACCCTGACCTTGGCCAGGAAAAACAGGTACTCGCTTGTTACATATTTTGCGGTCTAGATTTCTTAATTTTTTTTTCTTTTTTGCGTGTGTTACCTCGAGGGCCGTATCAAATGGGTCTCGCGGGCCGTATACGGCCCGGGGGGGCCGGAGGTTCCCCACCCCTGCGGATATCCTGCACACTAAAAATGTAATGTTCTCTTTAAAATGTTACACTAAACCATTTGTTTGGGGACTTGAACCACTGGTTTCCTACCCTATGCCTAAGGATTAAGTTACTGCTGCATATGTTATGATTGAGTGTGATTCTGTAAATTATGACACTTTAAATGCAACAGTAAGTAGAACAAAAATAGCATAACCTGTAATAAACATGTCATAACAGGCCGGATATGCAACAATTGACTGTCATATGTGGTTGGTATTGACATTGGCTGTCATGAATAATTTTGTGATTTTCTTTAGGTTTGAGCAGTATGCCATCAATGACAGTTTTAGATTGTAGATATGTTGGGTTGGTTAATGTCAAGTTGTCATATTAAAGAGAAACAATGTAAACTTGAATCAAGTATCATTATTTCAGAATCGGTACATTTTGACATCCACTATCCATATGTCCACAGACATGATTATACTATCGATCGTAGTGTTTAACTGTGAAAGAGAAAGCAAATAATCATATTTCTTAAAATGCAAATCTCAAATCTTTAATCTGAGCTAAGTCTCTGCAGTGAAACATATTTAAACAAGACTGTAAAATAAAACTCTTGCTATCAACACATCAGACTCTCAATACCTGTCCTTGTTCTTAGTCTTCACCCTACACTAGATCTCTCAGATCAACATACTGTACATCACAAGTCCTAACCCAGAACAGACCCCACATCCTGTCTCCAGACGGTTTGACTCACTTTATGCAGCTCCAGAGGCGTTGGGGACAGAATGCCCTGCATCTCCTCTTTGATCCGACGAGACTCCCACGTCCTCTCTGACACTCTCAGGGAGGCTTTAGGCTTGGAATCATGGTGCAGGAGGGATTGGTTATCTTGGTGGATGTAGGCCCCCTGGTGCAGGTGGGCCTCATGCTGCAGGTGGGCCTCATGGTTGAAATGGGCCTCCTGGAGAAGGTGGGCGTCTGGGTGGAATTATAAGGTTAATACAAAATGTTTAAGAAAGATTATATCAGTTCATTTTTAACATTTCTCCCAAATTAGAAACATTTTTATTAGGTAATGATATCAGTGGCGGCTGGTGGAATTTTTTCTAGATGGGGCGTGCCACATGCAATCAATTTCAGCAAACATTCCAGTATGACTTAATGCAAAACAAACAGGAGTTTTCAGTGTTAATTTACCAGTCTTACATTTCAATGCCTCCATAAACAATTTAAGCATTTGAGACTGAGGACTATGTACAAAAACTTAAAACAATGGCATTAGCAATACTTGCATACATATATGTATGCAAGTATTGCATACATCATATATAAATATATATATGATATATTTATAATATATGTATATCTATGTATGTATGCATATATATATATTACAGAAAATGATGTTACAAACGAATAATAATTATTCGTATTCTTAAAATCAATGTGGTGTACGTCTTTGACGTGCCTTTAAAAACGGGTGGCGGTCTTCAGGTGCTCCTCCAGCACAGTGTGCAGGGAGGAAACTAAATCCACCAATCCCCTGAAAATGCCAGGGTTGACTGAAGAGTCAGTCTCGACATGCCCACGCAAAGCCAATTCAAAAGCCCCACAAACGTCATTATTTTTGTTTTTATCCAACTCCTCATTGTGTTTCCTCACCGCAATCCTGTGGCCGTCGCCCAGCTGCGGAGCAGTTGCTTACTTGGGGCGATAAAATAATCACCCCTCTGGTATTAGTTTTGAGGCTGATTGGCTACATTTTATGACACATGTTATCTTGAATCAGCAATTGGTTAACCTGCTACAGAGACCCGCCTCCGTGGGGCAATTTCTCCATCGCCCCAGAAATGAACTTCAGTCATACAGTGTACTAAGAAAAGCATATATTTTGCGCAAATTATTTTTTAAATCATATTTTACACATATTTCTGGCTGCATTCCATATTTTAAACAAACAAATATTTACAATGTATATAATTAATTAATATTATTGGCCAGCCGCCACTGAATGATATATTATGAGCTTGGGGAGGCAACCTTGCGGCTGTCACATCTGCTGTTTATATACCTTGGTGGAGTTGGGCCTCCTCATGCAGGTGAGCATGCTCATGCAGGTGTGTCCCCTGGTGGAACAGGTTTCCCTGGTGCAGGAGGGAATTTCTCCGCAGCGGGCTCATCCTGCTGTGGGTCAGTATGGGCTCAGCTTGAGGCTTGTTAGCACCTTCTACACCCAGACTGATGGCTGTTCCTGTCATTATTGACGCCTGCACACACCAAAACATACACAATTAAATGGCAGTTTAAACTATTGCTAATTTGTTAACAATACTGATTTAAAAAATAACGTTTAAATCCAGCTGGATTGTGCGTAAGTGTATAATTTGGGAGAGTTTTGTTCATGTTTGATGCTAATGCTAACATGCTATTTGTTACAGCCGCTGTTTTCCTTGTGCCATTAACTCTGTCTGTGTGTGTATATGTAAATGAGCTGTGCAGTTCCTTTGATGTCATTGGCCGTCCCGTCCTCGCAACATCCGCGGTGATTGGATTGACGTCGTCCAATCCCCGCCCGCTTCTGCCACTCATCCGGGGGAGGAGTACAAAGGCCGGGCAAGGACATCATTCGAGAGGCTCTGTATTGTGGGACAGACGCCTCCACCGGCCTCTCGTTGTGTTGCCGCCTTATTCTGTGCATGTTTAGACTGCTTAGCAGCGTGTTAAGCAGGTGTTCTGTGCTAGGTACACTGTTAGCAGTGTGTCGGAGGGTTTTGTGTGTAGGATAGTGTGTGTGTATTGCTTAGACCCAGGTTATCTTAGCGCCTGTAGATCAGCCTTTGTGTGCGTATTGCTTTGACCCAGGATAGATTAGCGCCTGTAGATCGGCAACAGCTGTGTTCTCACTCAGTCTCTTTTGTTTATTATTTTGTTCCACTTTAGAAGTGAGGTACTTTCTTTCCTTTTGTGTATTACTGTGCAGCTCTCTTTTGGAGTTCTCCTTTTGTTTAATAGTAACAGTTTGGCCCTTTGTTTGTGCCAGACTGTTTGTGTATATTATTGTGTTCCTTTATAATTACCAATAAACCACTTGTAACGTATACCAATTCTACTCTGGTCGTGATTCTTCCCTTTGGAACCCCTAGACCCAAAAGGGAATGTAACACTATTGTAACCAACAGCTAATTTGTATGTGGTATCTTTAGGGTTCAAGCATGTTGCTGAATAAAGCTTACAACTTGTTCATCTAAGTTGGCGGTGGATGCTTGCATGCTACTTGACCTCAATCTCTCGGAGCAGTTCTGATTGGCCGCACGTCTCCAGATCCTCAAGCGCCTGACACCAGAAACTGTCATCTGGATCCAACATTATACCGTCTGGTTGTTGGCCGATAAATCTGTCACACACAAACAAAAATGAAGTTAAATAAGCTGCTTTGAAAGCAAGTTACTGTCAGGGTCACTTGTACCTAGCTGGTCAAAAACACTTGTTGTGCTAAGTCTTGGTAGATGTGCTTCATGGTCATGACTTGTTTAACATGTAAAGTGTGCTTTTCTCTTTACTTGTAGCTTTTTATCTTACCTTGAAAAAGGTGGAAGTACTCCAAAGCCAAATTGTAAAGTAAAAAGGTATTGCCATGAAAAAGGTCTTAAGAGAGGACATATTATGATCTTTTTTGAGGTTCATATTTGTATTTTGTGCTTCGACTGTGACATGTTAACATGCTCAAACAAAGGTCTTAGCCGTTGGCTACTAACCAATAGAAGCACAGTTGTGATATAGTGATGTCACTAACAAAGGAGTCCAATGGAGGTGTTTTAGGCAGGTGTGAGAGAAACGTTTTACATGCACGAAAAGCCATAGAACAGAGGAAAGGGAAAACCCCAAACGCATAATAGGGCCTACTTGAAGTACCAAAAGTAAAAGTACTGCATACTGGAACATTTCCAAATGATATATATATTAAATTACTGCATTGTTATTATTGATGCATTAAAGTGTTCTTCACAGCTGGTAAAGGTGGGGCTATTTGCAAATACTATGTATACAGCAACTTGATATCTTAACCTAAAATGATATGTCACTGTTTATTTATTAGTTGATTTGTTTCTCTCTATAAGCTATTCATCTGATAAAGCATCTATAAAGTGACTGGTAACCAGTGCTGTCAAATAAATGTGACGGAGTGGTAGTAGATGAAAAATATTCATGTAAAGAACAACACTTGAGTTAAGATACTTGTCTACATTCTACCACTGCTTGAACACTAGGATAATGTGACTAAACATGAGTCATTGTAATAATCAAATGGTGGAATGGTGTGGAATTGAGTCTGCACATGAAGGCAGAAATGAACGTGGTATGTGAAGACAGAGCAGTGTTAAAGCTATTTGTTCTGGTTAACTGCAACACGAGTAATGTTTCAACGCTGAGCGTCCTCGGCTGACAGCATTAATTCACTTTCACTGTGCAGCTGATATTTGTCTCACCTCATTCTCACTCTCTGACTCCCCCATTAGTGTTATATAACCCTGGGTGAATGTTGCTATCCTCACAAGGATTAACCTCCTGACTCATCACACTGACACAAACACTGCTCTGTCAGTTTCACCGGCCACATGACTCCAATTCCACACTGACATGTCCACTTCACCACACACACTGTGCTGACACTGGTACAATAAATGAAGTCTGAATTACTGGATTATAAAATGTAGACACCACAGTGATGAAGATTTACTTTTTAATATTTACTTGCACTATATTTTTCTGTTTTTCTGTATTATTATGTTGCACTGTTGGAGAAGCCTGTGACCTAAGATTTTCATCGACATAACTACTCTGTAGCTATGTTCGTATGACAAATAAAGAACCTTGAACCTTGATTATGCAGTTATTTAATATATTACCAGAAAAAAGCCCAATTTCTTTCACTTGTTTGTATCAATATATCATTAAACATTGATCATCTTTTGGTTTTGGAATTTGAAAACACCACCTTGGGCCCAGAACTTATGCCGGCCATTTTTCACTTTTGGATAAACAAAACAATTATTTGACTAATGCCATTACAGTTCAGAATCAGAAACAGGTTTATTGCAGGTAGGTTCACACATACAAGGAATTTGACTTGATGTCATGGTGCAGACATAACATATAAAACAAGAAATCTTTAAGGACACCGCAATATAATATATAGCAATAAAATAGCAATAAAATAAAGCAGTCATTTACATGGAAATAGAATGCTATGAATGAATTATAGGATATAAAATATGAAATAAGAAATATGTGCAGTAAGCAGTATTGAACATTGTGTGCATTAATGTAATGCATAGAGAGTCTACGTTGTGGCTGAGGTAAAGTGTCAGTGGGGGGGCCGGGCCTTGTTTAAGAGGCCGGTAGCGGAGGGGAATAAACTGTTCAGGTGGCGAGAGGTTTTGGTCCTGATGGAGCGCAGCCTCCTGCCAGAGGGGGGGTGAACAGTTTGTGTCCAGGGTGGGAGGGATCGGCCACTATCTTCCCTGCCCGCCTCAGGGTCCTGGAGGCATGCAGGTGGTGGAGGGATGGCAGATTGCAGCCGATCACCTTCTCTGCAGAGCGGATGACACGCTGCAGCCTGCCCTTATCCTTGGCTGTGGCTGCAGCGTACCAGATGGTGATGGAGGAGGTGAGGATGGACTCGATGATGGAGGTGTAGAAGTTCACCATCATTGTCTTTGGCAGGTTGAATGTCTTCAGCTGCCTCAGGAAGAACATCCTCCGCTGTGCTTTTTGATGAGGGAGCAGATGTTCTGCTCCCATTTGAGGTCCTGGGCGATGATGGTGCCCAGGAAGCGGAAAGACTCCACAGCAGTTACTGGGGAGTCACACAGAGTGATGGGGGCGGGTGGGGCTGCGTTCTTCCTGAAGTCCACAACCATCTCCACTGCCTTGAGAGCGTTGAGCTCCAGGTGGTTTTCCCCACACCAGGTCACCAGATGGTCCATCTCCCACCAGTAAGCAGACTCGTCCCCACCAGCGATGAGTCCGATGAGCGTGGTGTCGTCTGCGAACTTCAGGAGCTTGACAGACTGGTGACTGGAGGTGCAGCTGTTGGTGTACAGGGAGAAGAGCAGAGGGGAAGGAACGCAGCCTTAAGGGGAACCGGTGCTGATGGGCCGGGGTCAGAGACATGTTTCCCCAGCCTTATGTGCTGCTTCCTGTCAGACAGGTAGTCTGTGATCCACCCGCAGGTGGAGTCGGGCACATGCAGCTGGGAGAGCTTGTCCTGCAGCAGAGCCGGGATGATGGTGTTGAAGGCAGAGCTGAAGTCCACAAACAGGATCGTGGCGTAGGTTCCTGCTGTGTCCAGGTGCTGGAGGAGGAAGTGAAGGGCCATGTTGACAGCATCATCTACAGACCTGTTGGCTCTGTAGGCGAACTGCAGGGGGTCTAGGACTGGGTCTGTGATGGATTTGATGTGGGACAGGACAAGGCGCTCAAAGGACTTCATAACCACAGAGGTCAGGGCGAGGGGTCTGTAGTCATTTAATCCTGTGATCCTTGTTTTCTTGGGAACCGGGATGATGGTGGAGGTTTTGAAACATGCTGGGACATGGCATGTCTCCAGTGAGGATCTCGGGCTCAACAGCGCCCTCTGTGACTGGATCCTGAACTTCCTGACGGGCAGACCCCAGGCAGTGCGGGTGGGTAACATCACATCCTCCACCCTAATCCTCAACACCGGTGCCCCTCAAGGCTGCGTGCTCAGCCCTCTCCTCTACTCCCTGTTCACACACGACTGCGTGGCCACACACAGCTCCAACACCATTGTGAAGTTTGCTGACGACACGACCGTCATCGGCCAGATCACAGACGGCGACTAGACAGCGTACAGAGAGGAGGTCGAAAACCTGACATCTTGGTGCCAGGATAACAACCTCCATCTCAACGTCAGCAAAACAAAGGAGCTGATAGTGGATTACAGGAAGCAGCAGAGAGAGGGACACGCCCCCATCGCCATCAATGGGACTACGGTGGAGAGAGTCAGCAGCTTCAGGTTCCTTGGGGTCCACATCACTGAGGACCTGACATGGACTCTTCACACCACCACCATCACCAAGAAAGCTTCACAGCGGCTCTACTTCCCCCGCAGGCTGAGGATTCCAGGATACTCTGCAACTTCTACAGGTGCACCATAGAGAGTGTCCTGACGGGCTGCATCACGGCCTGGTACGGCAGCTGCACCGCCCTTAATCGTAAGGCTTTACAGAGGGTGGTGAAAACTGCAGAGAACATCACCAGGACGGAGCTGCCATCCATGGAGGACCTTTACTCCCAGCGGTTTAGGAATAAATCCCTCCGGATTATAAAAGACCCCCAACACCCCAGCCACAAACTGTTTTGTCTGCTGCCGTCTGGCAGGCGTTACCGCAACATCCGGACTAAACCACCAGATTCAGTGACAGCTTCATCCCACAGGCAATAAGACTGTTAAACACCTGAACTGCTGAAACAATTTCATAACATGCATCTGCTACTAGTAATTATCTATTATATCACTCCATAACTCCACTTTTTTTCTCTCTCATTTTTTTTAAAGAAAAAACATTTTTCTTTTTGTATTACTTTTTATATAGTATATTTTAATATAGGTTAATATTGTCTGCTTATCTGTATTATTATGTTGCATTGTTGGAGAAGCCTGTGACCTAAGATTTTCAACGACATAATTACTCTGTAACACGAGACCGCTCGGGAGCGCTGGAGACGCTGTAGTACATATGCCGGGCCGCCCCAGTGAGATGATAGTGAACTGTTCATGAACTTGTCATGAAAAGTTCATGGAATATCAATGAACCATATTCATGAACAGCTCATAAACAGCTCATAACAAAGTTGATGAACTGTTCATGAAATTGTTACGAACATTAAATGGCACTAGGGCAGTTCATGAACTACTCATGAACTCCTGTGCTGGAATGGTTCATGAACAATTCATGGAATATGGTTTTAGGCAGGTTCATGAACAATTCATGAAATGGAGTTTTCAGTGAGTGTGTAGGGATATTCAGTTTTCAACCAAGAACATATCAAGAACTGTTCATAACAACTTCATGAACAGTTCATACGCTGTCACTGAATATAATTCAATGGCTGGCTATGAACTGTTCATGAACCATTGACTGTGGGTCAATTGGCAACCATAGAAAACAACAATTATGTCAATCATAATGGAACTTTACTCAAATTAACAAACAAACATACATGTATACAGGTGGAGCACTACAATTAATCCCATCACTATTTGAAGCACAGTTCTTGATACTTAGCTGCACAAAAAAATGTGTTACGGGTCCCAAAAGCTTGGGTACCACAGCAACAATAAATGATTTCTGTAGAAAACAGAAAAGTGCAGCAGCAATAATTATACACAGGATCCGGTTGATCGTCTGGATTGCTTCTTATTCAAAATTCAAAGTACACAGTTACATTCAAATAGCTGTACTTTACAAACATCATATTTCTCCATTTAAGTTATCCATCTGTCACAGTCAATTACTGTATCTCAAGGAGAAATTCAACATAGTCAATATAAACACATAACGCTATCAAATAATACTTTCTATCAATATATCTATCTTTACCAAATATAACATATTATGGAGATCACAAAAATACACTGTCAATGTTAATAAACAAAAAACAAGGCAATGTGCCTGCAAGACCTCACTCAGGTAAACAAAACATATTACCCGTATGCAGCAGCAAACCTGCCTGCGAGTCTTCGCTCAGGTCACACTTACCCAGGCGCGGCTGAAGCCCGCGAAAATGGCATCTATTGTTGGCGACACTTTAGTATTTTTAAAATACCGTTACTATGTCAAACATGCTCAAAACCTTCTGACACACTCTCCTAAACATCTCCAACATCATATATAATTCACACAAGTTAACATCGATCATTTTCATCATGTACTGACCTGTAGAAAACAGAAAAGTGCAGCAGCAATAATTATACACAGGATCCGGTTGATCGTCTGGATTGCTTCTGAGGAGGGGGCGGAAGTGTCCCCCTAAAATAACCCAGATGTCACCGCTCACCTGCCAAAGGTTCCACCTTGGCGCTACTTACTCGTACTGCTTCTCAAACAGTACAGATAAACCATAAAATGATATGAATGTCACCAAAATAAATACAGATAATGTTCAGTTTCAAATTCACTATTGTTTTGTTTTAAGACTAAAAGTTTTAAAAAATAAAGAAATGTTCAAATAGTAGATGAATATTCAAGAGGTCTTTAAAAACATCACACTGATCATCAAAAGTTCATAAAATGCTCATGAATATTCCAAAATATTCTGAACTTGCCACAATCATCCAAAATTCATGAAATGCTCATAGTCATGAAAAGTTCATGAAATGCTCATGCAAAGTTTTTGGGGTTTTAATTATAATTTTGTGATTGGCTGGATCATGATAAGTTCATAAATTGCAAAACAGGAACTTTATATGAATGAACAATGTTCATAAAAATGTCATGAACTGCTCTTTAAAATGGTTCATGAGCATTTTAAGAATTTTGGTTCATGAACATGACAAGTGAACATATAATGAGTTGTTCATGAATATTTCATGAGTGCTCATGAACAGCTCATAAAGTCATGAACTCCATCTCGCACTGGCGCTGTACTTTTCGCCACAACCATACACCAAAAGCATCAAAGAAGACCCCAGAGCATGGTTGCCATGGTTGCCCTTCTGTTTATGCCCCATGGTGGATTTAGCAACATGTAGTTCATGTAATTCTCCATGTTGCTTATGGTTGTGGTAGAGGAGCTGTAGATTATGCACCAACATCTGTAGCATGGTCGAGCTGTAGATTTTGCACTAACATCTGTAGCATGGTCAGTAGCTACTAGGGGGTAACGGTACACGTACCCGTACCGAAATTATTCGGTACGGGCCCTTCGGTTCGGTACACGTGTGTACCGAAGTGTACCGAATGAATATAACGTTAAACGTAAAAAAAAACTTCTTGGAAGTATCTCAGCTGCTGCGTCGCAGCATTCAGAGTAATTTGCTCCCATTGTGTTCAACGCATAGAGCGAGCAAGTCAATTCATTGGACGAGCTGGTCAGAGGGATGCGTTCAAATTGCCTTGTCCATGCCCGCAGCTGGAAGCCTCCCAGCTCAACCACACTCTCACTCCCTAAGCGTCCAATAGCGACGTTTGGTCAGTGTCCGTGGCGTCCAATTGTGACGCTCCTAGGCTCCTTCAGCGTCATAAAGGGACGCAATAGCTTTCAACTGATTGCAATGTATTCCCATCTGCGTCGGGATTTGACGCTCATGGAAGCACGGCATTCGTTTGTGTCGGCTGCCCTTAAAGGTAATGTGAGCGTCCATTCCCAGGAGAAAAGGATGGCACAAGACACTACACTACCCAGAATCCCCAGCTATCGTTTGGACTACACCATGTGCTCTTGACAAACCCCTGGATAGTCCTCAAGCTCTGTGATTGGAGAGTGTGCTCCGAGGGTTAAGCCGATTCTCGAACAGCACTTGAAATGGGATGGAACCACGGCAGACTGTCCCCAAAACTGGATTTGAACGGGTTCACACCGCGTCCCCCCTCCCCCACCCCGTCCCCAGAACTACACATGCTGGCTATTCTGTTTCGCAACATGTTCTCTATGGCACGTCTCTACTGGGAGTTGTAGATTTAAAAGACGTTTTCGTATTTCCCATAATAAGAAGTTGCCAGTATTAAACTGTGTAACATCCCTGGAGGTTTAGGGGGACAGGAAACACTCACATTTAAAACATATAATTAATAAATGGGTGGAAATTGCTGGTGCCCATAATGGGCAGTATTAATATATATACCCACACGCCAGCTAAGGTCAGAAGAGCTTTATTTAACAGCTGGTCTTATGTGTGTGACCCCTGTGATAACATTACATTACATAATTGATAAGCCTGAAACATGCACTTGTCAAGGTTCAGAGGCACATTTTGCAAATATGGCAGTAGCCATCGATCAGCTTAAGATAAGATATACTTTATTGATCCCAAGTTGGAACATTTTGCTTTACATCAGCATGTGTAACAGTTAAATATGCAGTTGTGTTTATTTGAAAATCATTTAGTATAATCACATAAATTCTGTGTTTTATATTCAACAATTCTGTGTTCTTTATTTATTGATTGTTCAATACCTGACAAGGCCGGAGATGAAATATCTACATACATCTTATAAGAGTATAATACATTATGTATAATATCAGTTAAAATAAGTGCTTCAACATAGTTAACATTGCTGGAGGTATGCACACATATTGATAGATGTCTTGTAATGCACTATTGAGGAACCTGCAACCCAAGTTTTTCATTCAGTGCAGAACTACACCACAGTTGTGTAGGCCTATATGATATGTCAATAAACCTTAGAAAATCTTGAAATCTTGAAAGGGATGTGCAAAATAGTCATTACATACAGTCTTTAATTAACAATTAGTAGAGAATAACGAGTAATCAATATATTTTATAGGGATCGTATTAATATCTAATAATAAAAATATTGAAATTCAATAACATGCTTTAACCACCAGGTGTCCCTTTATATCAGCTGTGCACCTTTATGGTGTAAATACAGCCTATCTACCAATTGGATCAAATATAAAAGTGAGCCGAATTAGTGTTGATACTGCAAGGAGACGTATTGTGTGAAAAGAAATGTAAGATGTTGTTTAATGGCTGATATATTTATGATCCACATCACGTTTTCAGTTCCTCATGTTTGTCTTCTCATCAGGGCTCTATAAATACAGAACTACGGCATATATGTAATATGTAATGCAGCCGAACCGTGTATTACAATGCCGTTATGTGATGACTTTCAAAGAGAAAAGCAAGCACACTCGGAATAAGATATTATTATTATTTTGGTCTGTTTCCGGTATTTGTTAATGACGATGTGCTCTGAGATGTGAGACTGGAATTGCACAGGGGGGAAATAACGTAGGCTATCTTTAGATGCGGATTTTGTTAAACTAATATGTTTAGGCTGTGGACCAACACTATACATTGACGGCGAAGGGGGTAACAATAAAGATAACACCATTAAACAGTTACACAACATAACAGAAATAATATCGATAGCAGCGTCCCTAGCAACCACCTTGGTAACAATGAAAACGTCGCGATTTCCTGAAGTAATCTTCGTAATAACTAGCAAACTAAAGATCATGTACATCCACTGCACACATAATCTGAAATAACAACTCATATTTCTCGCATCAAATGACATCAAAACGCATTTTAATGGCCAAACTAACTTTAAAATAGGCATTTTCTACCGAGAATAAAACGAATTTCTGCCATGTTTTCTTTTTCTGCAGGGAGAAATTTGAAGATCACGTGACATAGACGCCAGCCATCGGAATGAATGGTGAAAAAAACGGGGTTTGTCAAACAGAGCACATGGTGTAGGCCAAACGATAGCTAGGGATTCTGGGTAGTGTAGTGTCTTCTGCCATCCTTTACTCAGAAAACATATTTGTTTCTCCGAATCGAAGGGGAAAAATACAAAAGCATTGCACACAATTTAAACCAATCAATGTTGTGTAATTAACAAGGATAATCTGGTGTTTTTTAGTCGATGAGTAGTGCAGATATCACTGTAAAATCAATCGACAGTAAGAGGAGTACTTACTTCCGGGTGTAAAATTCTCCGTTATCCAATGGGAATGGATGCTCACATTGCCTTTAAGGGCAGCCGGCATAAACGAATGCCGTGCTTCCATGAGCGTCAAATCCCGACGCAGATGGGAATACATTGCAATCAGTTGAAAGCTATTTGCGTCCCTTTATGACGCTGAAGGAGCCTAGGAGCGTCACAATTGGACGCCACGGACACTGACCAAACGTCGCTATTGGACGCTTAGGGAGTGTGTTGAGCTGCAGCGCTATGTCCGGAATCCATCCACACAGCCAGGTCTCAGTGAAGCACAAAACACAAGATGACGAAAAGTCTCTGTTTCTACTAGTTGCTGAAGCTCGTCCAGTTTATTTATATTTACTAACTGTTATTCTACGCACGAAAAATTTATTATTCCGCCGACTTATTTTGCCGCGCTTCTTCTCCCGCATTGAACATCGCAGAAACTCCGTTCAAACATCAAAACGTTCAGCTCGGTCGGGAATCGATGTCTATTACTTTTCTCATTCATAACTTTCATAATTCCAGAGATACATCCCATAATTCATCACATTTTTAACCGTTGAAGACAATGGAGGAAATATTCAGACTTTAACAAATCTTCATGCGACTTCAACTGCTAACTGTTCATTCATACTTTCACTCAGAAACCTCATTCTAACTTTAAAATGTTACACATCTTTCTGACATTATTAGTGTAAAACAACTTTTAAATCTGATTCTTACTTTCAGACCTTGTTTTAGAGGTTTTCTTCAGATTTTAACATTAACTAGAGTTCGTGATGTCACAGCTACAGTATAGAAGGTAGAACATCTTGAAATTTGCCTTCATATATTTTTTTTAAACTGCCATAATTCCCAAACCCTACATTCCTGAGACATAATTTATGATGACAAACGTAGGAAAACATCTCGTAGCTTGACAAATGACAAATAATTAAGCAGAACAATTCCACAAAATGCCTCTTGAGGGCATGAAGTGACAAAAACTTTCAACATTCCTCCATTAAAGCCCATTCTAATTTCAGGCTGATATTTCCTCACGGCAGCAGCCGCACACCTTTAGTTAAACTGCCAAAAAGGCCACATTATTAACCCGAAACTACACAAAAATTACACTTCAGATACTCAACTTCCTTGACATGCTTCAAGTTTTGAAATTTCACAGATATCTGTTATCGTTCTTCCACAAAACGTTCACATGTAAGAGTTTTATCTCTCATTCAGAACAATGGAAACCTTTGATCTCTGCACACCTCGTTAGCTCAAATATAAACACCTGTGTCATGGAACACGATGATGTCATCGCTCCAACTGACATGCTCAGAGCAGCAGACTTCAGATAGAGGTTAAAGGTCCTGCTCTCAACAGCTCTACAATTATGGGGTGTCATCATCATATGCCGAAGAGAGAGAGAAGAGAGAGAGAAGAGAGTAATGTAATGAAACACGGTTTTCTCATAACTTCAGTGAAAATACTCCAAACAGCCCAAAATTTCACAGTTTGGTGACGATGCAGCCATCAACGCATCTAAGTGTATTATGGGGTGTCATCAAATGCCGTTGCCATGGCGACAGACCACTCGCCATAAAACATGATTTGCTATAACTCCTATGAAAATTGTCAAAAGTGCTAAAACTTCACACGTGTGCCAACAGTCCAGCTGTGAAGACATCTACGGGACAGTTTTGAGATTTCTTCAAATGCCGTTGCCATGGCAACACAATGCTCACCATGAAACACGGTTTTCTCATAAGTTCAGTGAAAATGCTTCAAACGGCCCAAAACTTCACAGGTTTGGTAACGATGCAGCCATCACGCATCTAAGCGTATTATGGGGTGGTCATCAAATGCTGTTGCCATGGCGACAGATCATTCGCCATCAAGTTAGTTCAGAAGTTAGCAGTTCAAATATTCTGCTGCTTTCCAAGCCTTTTTACTTCTTTTCTTCTCTCATCCCACATTCAAGCCCCCAGTGTTCATGTATCATTTCAATCTAAATTCTTCACTTTCTTCTTACACATTACATTTCAGCATAGCAGTTTAGCGTCAGCTTTTCAGCATAAAGCATTCCACTAGCAATTTCTTCAGGAATGCATTCTCTAGTTGCTTATGGAACGCACGTTGGAGAGGAATATTCCAGGTAGCGCGTGCGAACTCCGCAGCTCCGGAGGCGCACGAGTGTCCCGGCCCGTCTCCCTCTCCTGTGGCGTTTCAGTGCTCGGATGCACGTGAGGGTACCTTTACAAGAATGTCCAATAATTCCATGGAAGAGCAGAGAAAAGTAGGAAAGTAATCCGCTGAAGTTGTTTCTCTAATGTTTAGGAGCTCTTCCCTGGTGAAAGAGTTCGGTGTACTGTATGTAAACACTGAATTAACGCAAAAAACAAAATAGAGCGCTAAACACCGAAGCAGCCATCTGCGGCGCCATCTGCGGCGCCATCTTAGTTGTACTGTCACAAACGAGCTGAGGACCAAAATGCAGAACACGGGAAACCAGGGATAGTCGGTAACCAGCTTTATTGATGGCAATAGGCTGGTAGGAGACAAAACGGCAGATAGTAGGCAAAGGGCTGGTCGGGGACAGGCGAGGGTTCCAGGAGAAAGCAGGACGGGAGTCGCAGGTACAGAACGGGTCAGGGAGCAGGCGAGGCAGGCTGGTCAGGGACAGGCAGGGTCGAAACCGGGAGAGCAATCTGAAGGGTAATGCGGGAAAGACTGGCATGCTGCAAAGTACGATCTGGCACTGAGGTGAAAGTGAAGTGGGCCTAAATACTAATGGAGCTGATGGGTGTAACAGAGTGAGAGAGAGACAGGGTGTGACTACCAGGTGACTAAGGAAAGTTAATGCAGAAAATAGGTGAGTGAGAAAGCAGACTGTGACAGAACCCCCCCCTTAATGGACGGCTCCTGACGTCTAAGAAAATTCTAGGAGAGAGAAAAAAAAAAAATTAAAGAAGAATCAACAAAACCCTACAGACACAGGGTGGAAGGTGGAGGTATGGGGAAAGGTTAATACTCATCTGAGAATGCTCTCTCGGTTTCTCCCTCCTGGAAATCCTCGTCCTCCTCGACTGATGACACTTCCCCCTCCCCCTTGACGAAGCCTCTGGTCTGTAGTGGACGAGTGCCCCCTGGCTTAACGCCTGGTTGAGCGTGGGTCCCTAGAGGCTGCTCCGGGTAACGCAGGTGGAAGTCTCGGATGAGTTGAGGGTTGAGGATATGGCGAGCAGGAAATCCACTGCCTTTCCTCGGGACCATAGCCCTCCCAGTCCACCAAATATTGAACCCCTCTTCCTCTGCGACGGGAACGGAGTAGACGACGAAGGGTGTAGGTAGGACCCCCATCGATCATCCTAGGGGGTGGTGGTGGAGGGGCGGCGGGAATCATAGGACTCTCCCGGACAGGTTTAATCCTAGAAACGTGAAAGGTGGGATGGATCTTCATGTTCCGGGGCAAACTCAGTCGAACTGCTGCAGGGTTAATGACCTTGACAATCTCGAAGGGTTCAATAAACCTGGGCGCTAACTTCTTAGACTCCACCCGAAGGGGAATGTTCTGAGTGGAAAGCCACACCCTCTGGCCTACCTGGTACACAGGTGCCTTGGTGCGTCGGCGGTTCGCTGATGTGGCGTACCGCTTAGCAGACTGAAGCAGAGTTGTTCGAGCCTGCCTCCAAGTCCTCCGACAACGTCTGATGAAAGCCTGGACAGACGGACAGGTAACCACCTTCTCCAATGCAGATAACAATGGGGGTTGAAAACCGTATGCACACTGAAAAGGGGAAAGACCAGTAGCGGAACTGATGAGGGTGTTGTGGGCATACTCCACCCACAGGAGTTGTTTTGACCAGGTTGTGGGATGATCGGAAGCCATGCAGCGGAGAGTGGTCTCCATCTCCTGATTCTTCCGTTCGGTCTGGCCATTGGCCTGTGGGTGGAAACCGGAGGTGAGACTGACCGTCGCCCCGATCAGTTCACAAAACTCCCACCAAAACACAGAGGTGAACTGGGGCCCCCGGTCAGAAATCACATCAGTCGCCAGTCCGTGAATGCGAAAAACGTGGATAAGAATCAGTTCTGCCGTCTCCTTAGCTGACGGGATCTTAGGCAGGGGTACGAAATGAGCCATCTTACTAAACCGATCTACCACCGTCAAGATGGCAGTATGTCCGTGGGACGGTGGTAGACCAGTCACAAAGTCCAATGAAATATGTGACCAAGGGCGACGTGGGACCGGTAATGGATGAAGGAGGCCAGCTGGCGCTTGGTGAGATGGTTTGTGCCGATTGCACACAGGACAGGCGTTCACAAACCTCCCGGGTGTCAGCCTCCAGCGTGGCCCACCAGAACCGTTGTAGAACCATCCCTCTGGTACGTTGAATTCCATGGGTGGCAGGAAAGTCTGGAGCTGTTAGCCCACTGAAGCACCTCAGCCCTCAAAACCTGAGGCACAAACAAACGGTTGAGAGGACAAGAACTAGGACCGGGTTGGGCCACCAAACGCGGTCTTAACCCTCTCCTCATCTCCCAAGCGAGGACGCCGATCACCCGAGGAGCAGGAAGAATAGTGTCCGGAATACCCCAGGTGTCTCCCACCCCCTCCCGAACTGCCGGGACAAAGCGTCGGCCTTCACGTGCGGGAGCCCGGTGGTAGGAGAGGAAAAAATTAAACCGGGTAAAGAATAACGACCACCTGGCTTGCCGGGAATTCAGTCTTTGGGCCGACCTGATGTATTCAGGTTCTTATGGTCGGTCCAAATCTGAAATGGTTGTTCTGTCCCCTCAAGCCAGTGTCGCCACTCCTCCAACGCCAACTTGACTGCTAGAAGCTCCCGATTCCCCACGTCATAGTTCCTCTCCGCCGGACTCAATCTCCTCAGAAAAGAAAGCACAGAGGTGGAGCTTCTGGTCCTCACCAGAACGTTGCGACAGGATGGCCCCCACCCCTACGTCAGAAGCATCCACCTCCACCACCAACTGACCAGCGGGATCTGGTACCTGCAGGATAGGAGCCGATGTAAACCGGCCCTTGAGGTCCTGAAAAGCCTCCTCGGCTGCAGGGGACCATCGGAACATCACCTTGGACGAGGTCAGGGCGGTGAGCGGGGCGGCCACGGTGCTGTAGCCACGGATGAACCGTCTGTAAAAGTTGGCGAATCCCAGGAAACGCTGCAGCTCCTTCCGGGAATCAGGGACCCGCCACGAGGTAACCGCTGAAACCTTAGAAGGATCCATCTCCACACTTCCTTGACCCACGATGTAGCCAAGAAAGGCGACCGAAGAAGTGTGAAACCCGCACTTCTCCGTCTTGACGAACAGCAAGTTCTCCAGAAGTCTCTGGAGGACTGTCTGGACAAGATGGACGTGTTCTTTGAAAAATCAAAATGTCGTCCAGATAAACAAAAACATAATGATCCAACATCCCGGAGTACGTCGTTCACCAATGCTTGGAAAACTGCAGGGGCATTGGTAAGTCCAAATGGCATACCAGGTACTCGTAATGTCCCCGAAGAGGTGTTGAAGGCGGTCCTTCCATTCGTCCCCCTCGCAGATTCGTACCAGGTGATAAGCGTTCGTAGATCCAGCTTAGTGAAGATTGTAGCCCCCTGTAGTACTTGAATGCTGATGAGATGAGTGGCAAGGGATAACGATTCTTCACTGTGACGTCGTGCAGGCCCCGATAGTCAATGCAGGGTCTCAGGGTCTTGTCCTTCTTCGCCACAAAAAAACGCCCTGCTCCTGTGGGTGATGTGGAAGGACGAATAATTCCTGCAGCCAGAGAGTCATTGATGTAAGTCTCCATGGACTTCCTCTCCGGTGCCGAAGCGAGTACAACCGGGCCTTGGGTGGGACTGCGCCTGGATGTAGCTCAATGGCGCAGTCATAGGGCCGATGAGGTGGGAGAGATGTCACCTTAGCCTTGCTAAAAACCTCCTTAAAGTCCAAATATTCTGCCGGAACCCCTGTGACATCCGGAACCAGGTTCATATCCACAGATAGTTGAGGTGCGGAAGCCTGCTTGAGGCAAACCTGATGACAGGAGGAACTCCAACCTAGGATGGACCCAGTTGCCCAGTCATGTTTGGGTTGTGGCGGCGGAGCCACGGATAACCAAAAAATCAGAGGGATTTGGGGGGACCGTAGCACATGAAACTGGATTGTCTCATGGTGGTTCCCCGACATGAGCATATGTACCGGTGTCCGTCTGGTGTGTCACGTTCCCAGTAGGTGACCATCCAAAGCATTAGCCGGTACCGGCTGGAGCAACCGAACCTGTTGGATGCCCAGCTGTAGTGCGAGCTCCTCGTCAATGATGCTAACATCTGGAGTCGATAAAAACAGCCAGAGCCTGAGATTTGCCTGTCAGGAGGAGTCGAGCATGGCACAAGGGTCTTAGATTGGGGATCAGCTCAGAGGTTTGGCCCACCAGTATACTCCCCATTACTGATGAGCTCTGCCTTTTAACCGGACAACGGGAAACCAATATGTCCAGCCTGACCACAGTAAAGGCAAAGATTACCTCTTCGACGTAACTCCCTCTCCTCAGAGTTAAGACTGGTACGACCCACTTGCACTGGGCTCGACCTTCCTCGTACCGTGAGTTAGAGTAGGAATGGGAAGTTCTCCGCCGAAAACCGGAAGTCGAAATCTCCCAGAAACCGGAAGTTGTTGTCGCGAGCAGTGGCCCGCCGCTCGCGTCTGTTGCTCTCCTCTCCGGGTCTGGATTCGTCTGTCATCCGAGAGGTGAGCTCAATCAAACCCATCCAAGGAAGCAGGGAGATCATAGGAAACCAGCTCATCTCTCATATAATCCGCATCACACTGCGCTTCGTTCCAGCTGCTGCTGCGGCGGCTGCTGGTGCGGAAGTCAATAGCGTAATCCACCACCGTGCCGGAACCCTGGCTCAAACTCAGCAGACCTCCGGCAGCGTCGGGACCCAGACGAACGGAACCAAACACCTTCCGCATCTCCGCGGAAAATGCAGCAAAAGAGGCGCAGGCTGAAGTGTGCTGCTCCCACTCTGCAGTTCCCCATAAATGGGTTCTCCCCGTCAGATGATTAACGGTGAAAGCTACACGAGCCGCCTCGGAGGCGAAGGTGTGTGGCTGCAGTGAAAACAATATGGAACAGTTTGTGAGAAAAGGACTGCATCCCTCCTAAGGTAGCTAAGGTAGCTACCGTGACCTCCTGTCTTTGGATGGCATCCTCAACCCTTTCAAAGCGGTCTCTAGGAGACCCGGTGTTTGCTTGGTCCATTTCTGGCCAGATCGTTCTGTCACAAACGAGCTGAGGACTAAAATGCAGAACACGGGAAACCAGGGATAGTCGGTAATCAGCTTTATTGATGGCAATAGGCTGGTAGGAGACAAAACGGCAGATAGTAGGCAAAGGGCTGGTCGGGGACAGGCGAGGGTTCCAGGAAAAAGCAGGACGGGAGTCGCAGGTACAGAACGGGTCAGGGAGCAGGCGAGGCAGGCTGGTCAGGGACAGGCAGGGTCGAAACCGGGAGAGCAATCTGAAGGGTAATGCGGGAAAGACTGGCATGCTGCAAAGTACGATCTGGCACGGAGGTGAAAGTGAAGTGGGCCTAAATACTAATGGAGCTGATGGGTGTAACAGAGTGAGAGAGAGACAGGGTGTGACTACCAGGTGACTAAGGAAAGTTAATGCAGAAAATAGGTGAGTGAGAAAGCAGACTGTGACATGTACAATGTTAATGTTAATGGATTATTTGAACATTACATAATACTATCATTTAACTATGGATTAATTTCAGAGAATGCAAATTGGTGATACATTTATATTGTTTTGGCTCTGTACCACACATTAGATTCATAATTATTCAATATCTAATAATAATGTTCATGTTTTTTTGTGGAACAGTGTAAGAACCCTTTTTCTCATCCTTATGTTGTGAGCAGCGGGACAGTGAAAGGCGGTGTGCAATCAATTGGAATGAAATCATCCCTAAAAATAAAATGTATTTAATTTTGTAATGAGATGAATTAATAATTGATTCTGACGATCTAGAGGTTTAGAAAAAAAGGCTTAAAAATACCATAACAGTGCCCATTTGCTTCAACTTTGGTTCATATTTTCTTCGGCAACAATCTAAATCAGTGCAGACCTGAATGTTCTGTATGATGCAAGATTGAACGGAAATTAATATCCTGCTAAACAAAAATATCTGAAATCGTGTTAGCATGAACTAAAAAATTGTGAGCTAAAGCCTTAAGGTTACAAAAATGATAGTGAAAAAGAGCAAGCTAAATTTAGTCCTACCCTGGTGGTTTGTCCCAGTCATCCTCACTGAACCCTCCGTCACTGAACAGGTAGTTCTTCCGGCGTCCAGGTGGAGGTGTGGTGCTGCGCTGCTGCTTGGCGCTACGCCACTCGTGGGGGTGGAGGGCAATACCAGCGGCCTGGTGGTTGTATGTACCTGCAGAAGGAATACAAAAACGACATGAAGTACTCATGTATAGTTTGCCATTGTAGGAGAAACCGATTACTGTAAAGAAATGTTCTGGCTCAGAGCACTGGTGGCTAAGCTACATGCTAATCACGCTACATACCGCGCTATCAAAGCAGTGTGTGGGCAAGGAGAGCTATTGTGACTAGTGCTGCGTACCTGGACTCACATTCAGGTTCAGGTCCGGACTCAAGTCCAGAGGTTCAGGTTCAGGTCCGGACTTATAAGTCCGGACCTGAACCTATGGCTTGTGTCAAGTTGTGTGAGTAACTAAAGTGAACTTATTGTGAGCTAATTATCAATTGAAAATTAACTCATAATCAACTCAAATTCAAACTCATCAGGTTTATTGTGCTCCCTTCCAACTTGTGTCTACATTTCTCTACAAAGTACAAATGTAAAAAAAACACTGTTTGCCACTTAGTCTACAAATGACTTATGACAGCAACTACAGTGAACTACTACAAAGTTCAAACATTTATTTCATTTACCAAACTAAAGTAACCAAACAGTCCCTGAGCTGACTGAGCCTAAATCCCTAAAACATTGCTGAAAGGTAGAGTGTAGAGTAGACTATACGCATTACACTGTTACACACCTACTATACAGTATACACTGTAGTGGCTGTACAGTCAGAGTGTACTGTACTGTCTGTACACCATGTATTTTCTACAACTCTACATGTGTACATTATACAGTACATACTACATACATAGTGATGTACATACATACTGTTAGAAATTAAAATCAATGTTGATATAGCGTAATTTTGAATTAAATACACTATTTAATTTAAATCAGTTTTATTCTGAAAAAAACGGAAGTTCACACTATTAACGTAATACTTTTATTATGAAAATTATTCACTTCCGGTTAGCATTAGCATGTGGCGAAATGCTACGTTTTCAAACCATGAATCGAAGGTGAAATGACATGTGATGTTGTAGACTGAGCACACTGGGATTAGCACTCATTTATTGACGCTGAATAACGTTTATCAGGGAATGTTTAAATAACCACGGACAACAGAATATAGGTAAGTGCTAGTTTTTTTGCGAGTCCAAGTACCGGTTCCCGACGTTCCGGTTTTAACCGGACTTGAACCGAAACCTTTTACAAGTCCAGTACCGGTTCGGCGTACCGGTACGCAGCACTAATTGTGACTCACAGATACACACTCTAAGGAAGATTATAATCTCTGGATTTTAGTCAAATTAAATGTGAGTCATTACATGAATTACCGGTCAGTTGTGTGGCAACGTTAGCTAGCTTAACTTGACTCAACAACACGGACAAAATCAGTGTTACTGTACAACTACAACTTCAAGGCAAACGGAAAACAACAGACACAACGTAAGTATATCTTTAATTGGAAGATGTATTCCTAATCTTGATCAATTTTTTTTTCTACTGTAGATAATTTTTTGGCAGACTACTGTTAACTGCATCGTAGCGCCACCGTCATGCCATGAATGAGACAAGTTTTCTGTGGTTTGTTCAGAAGACAGTAATCACCTTGTAGTCTTTAGTTATAATAACAGCAGAACAGGTGAGGATATGGTATTTACACTGCTATGGTCAGTTAAACAGAATAGATTAACCGAAAAGGATGATGTCCGTAGCCTACAGGCCATAAACAGGCTCGGGAGGCGACACAACAAGGATTCTGTAATGTTGTGAGGAAATCTGTATTAATAAATGTAGTCTATCCTCCACCATCTATTTGTTCAATCCACTTCTGCATATATTTACACCATTGTTAGGGGGCTGACCATTTTTAAAGAGTGCTCAGTTACTTCTGTACAGATAAATACACATTTCATATTATAAATATAACCATTTGGATTTGGGATGTTTCCTTGCTATATGATAACTATAAGGGTCTGCAATTTGTTATGTCCTCTTGAGCATTTTTAAGAGCCACTGCCACCACGGTTTACATGCGACAAATGTTCCCCTTCCAATTCAGCAGTCCTAAAGAGTTTTTTTTAATTTGTTTTGCAGTGTAAGGCAATTTTGAACTTTAATCATCTTTTTTTTAAAATCTGGGGCGGCAGTTTCTCAGTCTCTAGGGATTTAGCTTTGGAACCGAATGGGAACTTGTTTGAGTCCCGCAAGGACCAATATTTGCTCTGACACCTCTGTCTTTTCTGTCTGTCAGTGAGTTTCCTCATGTGGGATTTATCTAGTGATGTAGGGAAGATGGAGACACTGTTTGGGCTTCCTTCCCCCTGTGGGATTAATACATTTTCTCTTCCTCTAAAGCAGGGGTGGGGAACCTCCGGCCCCCGGGCCGTATACGGCCCGCGAGACAATTTGGTACGGCCCTCGAGGTAATTTATAAACACAAGCAAAAAAGAAGAAAATTAGACAAATCTATACCGCAAAAAAATTAAACAAGCGAGTGTCTGTTTTTCCTAGCCAAGGTCAGGGTCCTTGAACACAACACGAGCCTAACGTGTCATCACGTGGTATATGTCTCGTCTGACAGGGGTGTAGTTCTGACGGAGGGCACCAGAACGTCACTCCGGCACTACCCATAAGGAGCCGTACACATGCCGCAGTTTTTGCGTGGCTGTGTCTTTAGTTGAAAGCCCAGTGGCGATCTGTTCATCTGTCATGCTGATCATACAGTCAATAACTTTGTTGTTATTAGCATCTGGTTAGCTAGCTATGCTAACGAATATAAGAAGCTTTTTCTCCAACCAGTGAGGTAAAGGCACATCTTTATATGATCATTATAGTTAAGAGAATAAAGTAAACAGGTATAAAATACTAATATGACAGTAAAACAAAGTTGTTATTAATAAACAAGAACACAGTTTGAAAGGTGAGTGATTTGTAAAATATCCATAAAGAAAAAGAGATCTGCTTCAACATTTAAAAAAAAATCTTCCCGGGGGAGCATGCCCCCCCCTAGAGGAGGTTAGCTTTCCCCCCCCCCCACATTTAAATCATGTCCACATGGATAGGAAACTAAATACTTTTGCACACATCTTGTGTCCATATCTTTCTGTTTTGGTGGTCATGCCACAACCGTGCACGTGCATGCATGCATGCACGAGTCATGGTAAAATATCTGGATTAAGAGGTTGTTTTTTCTTTGCACAGCATGAAAGAAAGACCAAATGAATCTGTGATTTTAGTATTTTTAAGCAGAGGTCAATAACTTGTATACGGCCCTCGGAAGATATTGTACAAATTGAAATGGCCCTTGAGAGGAAAAAGGTTCCCCACCCCTGCTCTATAGCTTACCCTGGCTGCCATATCCAGCGTCCATCCCTGAGCCGTCCCATGACTCCATGGCAGAGTCCACGCTGGGTATGGTTGTGGAGTAAAGCTCTGAGAGCTTATTGGTCTGTTGGCTGTCCGTCAAATCATCCTCCTCAGTGTCACTGATCTCGTTTTCCGTTGTGTCCTCTGCCTCTGCTGCCTTCCTATCCTCTATATCTTTGAGAGAAAAGAGCGGAATAAAGTTGATCCAATAAATTATCATCAAACAACAAAGACAATGTTGATTGCAAGTCAGAAGCTAATGTTGATACGATATGTATAACTGTTCACATTGTGTAAAAACTCAAACATTTATGAACGTTTTTTTGGGGCTTTATAAAATGAGTGTGTGGCTGATTCCCGAAACACTGAGTTCAATTAAGAAGCTTGGAAATCTTTATAAAGATAAAGCAAATTAAAAAGTTGTTTCATTGCAACTTCATGGTTTAATTTCTATATTTTAAAATGTATATTAAAGACCTTCTAATTGTATAAAAAGCTCTTAATGGTTCTGCAACCTCTTATATCATCACTTCTCCTTTGTTTGATGTCCGATGGACTAAGGTTCTCAACAGCACGCTTTTTTATTATTCCAAAAGTTCCCCAAAATAAAATTGGGTTAGCTTCGTTATTATTAATATTTTTTTGTAATTTGTTTATTATGTATATAAATACATATATTTAAATATATATATAAAAATAGATATATTTGTATATTTATATTAATACATAAATATGTATTTATCATTTACTTAATATTTATGATTTTTAAATTGTGTCTTTAAAAAGAATATATATATATATATATATATAATTCATACACATACATATATTCTTATTATTGTTCATTTATTTATTACTTTATTACATTTTAAATGTTGTCTTAATATTTTAAATTTTTTTATATATTTGGGACTTTTTCTTGTATTTTTGATCTTTTCATAAAGTGCGCTAGAATTTGAAAATACACAGCCGGAAAAAATCTGCCACTTCCTCACAGAGCCCCTCCTCCAACACACACGAACATGACCAATGAGATAAGTTTGTGATAAGCACGAGATAAGTTTGTGCCCAGATGGAAGGCTGACAGGCAGGTAGGCCATCCAGTTATTTTAGCTGGGCCGGCTAAAATTATTGGTCGTGCTTTTTACAGAACTACGGCTTCCACAGATGACCTTTTTTATGGATTTTTTGTCAAAGCACAATATATTCATTGCTATCGGGATGTTAAGAGCATTCCATGGAATATAACAAAAAGTGTATCTCGAGCCGGTTTCTTAAACTCACCTACCCCACCTTTAATGTCAAAATAAAAAGAATGTGCCATTTTATTTTTTATTCCGTCTTATTTATATCTTACTTTTATACTGAGTGGATACTTTTGGATACTTTTATTTTATTTATTATCTTATTATTTTACTCATGTACTATGCTGCATGTGTGTGAATATGTTTTACCTACTTGAATGATTTATTGTTTGTGTTTGAGCTGCATCCTGTTTATTTATTAGAAACACTTTTCATACTGTCCAGTTGTTTTTTGATCTTGAGAGTTACGGTCTCCCCAGCCATCTGCAGCAGGTGGATGGCCTCACTCAGGGGCTTCCCTTTCAGACTGATGCTGTTGATCGCCAGGATCCGATCCCCTACATGAATAGCCCCTGTCCTGCACACACATGAAAACATCACACAGTCACACACCCAACATAATGCACAATTATGTTCTATGCTCACATCAACAGATGACTATCACACGTGAGGTTGAGATACGTCGTAGGTAATTAAGATAATGATTCATTATCATGAACGGGAAGTCAAGAGTAATTTAATTAGATCATTTTAAATTAAAAAAAGACCATGACTTTGTACAGACTTGTTCCAAAACATACTGTATGTGTATACACATGTTAGTTATAGGACACAGTATACAAACCAGAAACACAAGGCTGCAGCGGATTTAGGAATTTATTTTTAAGTTATGAGTGTTTCAACTTGATTTATGTTAACAACTGCATGACTAGTGAAGGGTCACAGCAAGGTGACTCTGTCGACCTTTAGTCCCATTATCGCCGGCCACCGCATGAAACCAGAGTTAAAGCAAACCAATCCTTTATCCTGCGGCCTACTTTGATACAGATATTAATGCTTTAGATCACTAATGTCACCCTGGTCATAGACAAATATATCACATGTACATGCCCAAGGGTGTAACTTTGGTTTGAGAAGTGGGGGGGACACAAAACAGGGGGTCCTCCGCAATGAAACATTTTCTCAATTTAATTCCATTTCCTGCCTTTCTACAAATATATTAGGGACTATGGTGTTAACAAATCCAAGACAAATGTGTAGTGTGTATATAATGAGTGTGCACACTTATCTAGTATCCTATCCATGTGAACCTGTTTTATTTGTGATGACCTAACATCCTCTAGGGGGGTCCGGGGGCATGCACCCCCGGGAAGATTTGTTTCTTTAAATTGAAGCTAAATGCATCAATCTGGTGCACTTTGAGGGCTGCATTAAGAGATGTATGGATACAGCTCTCAACACTCATATCACAGAACTGTATATATTTCAATAATCAAAAACCATTAGAATATGCTCACAACCAATAACACATCATTGATAAACTCATCTCCTATCTTTATCTTACCTAGTTTGCATTCTTTCTTTTTATGTATGCATATTTTACTAATCACTCCCCTTTTCTTTATTTTGTAGGCTACTGACCTATAGTAGCCTACACATTGGAAGGATTTCTTAACTTATTTTATATGCAACTAATATTACATAGATGGAAATATTTCTTTACAAAGATGACCAAACCGTTTGAGACCCACTGAGATAACTAGACTAAAGTTTACAATCTAATCGCTCAGAGTCCTTTACCTCCCTGAGCTGACGTTATCTCTCTCAGTCCGACAGGGAGGACTCTCCCTCTCCTTATTGTTGAAACAGCTACTAATCTCCGTTAGCTCCGAGCTAGCACCAGATGCTAACAACAATTCTCTCTCTCTCACACACACACACACACACACACACACACACACACACACACACACACACACACACACACACACACACACACACACACACACACACACACACACACACACCACACACACACACACACACACACACACACACACACACACACACACACACACACACACACACACACACACACACACACACACACACACACACACACACAGAAGGTTGTGAAGGTTTCCTTTTGATATCTTGAGTTTCTATTTACCTAATCTGGTCAACCAATACCAAGGCTCACAATTGGCTAAAAGTCAAACTAGGTCAGTGCGAACATGTTCCATGTGCAACAGAATACTTTCGGTTTTGAAATCGGTTTTGATGACAGTTCCTTGATTTTAGGATGCAATAAAAAAAAAGATACAATAAAAAAAAATAGAATGAAAATATTCATTTAAACAAAGAAAATGTGCGATACAAAGAAAATTGATAATACAAATAAAATAAATAATGTTACTGTATAAACAATAGTAAATGGTAGTTAAAGTAAAATATCCAATAAAAAATGTATAAAACATTAAATAAAAAGGGATTTCTTTCTTTTTTCCTCATCAGCAACATCCCCGTTCTATTGAATGATTTTGTGTTGTTTTATATTTTATATTTTTTAGCTGCATCCTGTCTAATCCTGTATGATTTTATTTTAAATAAAATACAATAAAAATATAAACACAATAACTTTATATTTATATAAATATTTAAAGCAGAAATGTTGACCTAGTCTTACTGTGTGAAAATGAGTCTATTTACAGTATCGAGTGCTTTTAGCCATCAGGTCTGTTTCATCGACGAAGACAGAAAATACGAAAATGACATCACAAACTCCAATAAAGAAAATCTCTTTGGGTGCGTTTTGGTGGAATAAAGCGTGAGCCTGTTATAAAAGCATTTTATTTAGAAGTTTATATAAGCTGTATTTGCCAGTGGATGATTATGACTCAGAGCCATTACGTCATGTTGAGCCTGTTGCTGTGCACACTGGCTGCCCTGCCACCTCTCCACTGCATCATGCTCTTCATTATCTCACCCGTCAGCGCCTCATCACGTGGAGCCTGCTGCACACTCAGCTGCTGCCGGGGAATTCCTCTATTTATTGCCCAAGGCATCTCCCGTTATTTCTCCTAATAAGGTTTCCCCCCACTGCTTCATGAAGCCTGAATAAGGCAGCACAGGTCTGGGCTAAAGTTTTCTTGAGTGCCAGAATGATCCAAATTAAAATGTTCACTGCAAATAATGGAAATGGGACAATTCTGACTAAATCAGCAACCGCGCTTGAGAGTCAAAAGGTCGTGACCCTAACTTTACTGTTAGGACCTTTGACACCAAAGCTTTATAATATAATAATTGCTATTCTGACTGAGGATGGAGGAAGCTGTCTTGAATCTGTAGCTCTCTGCCTCACCAGTGCTGCTTTCTGGGGGTCAGCAGAGGTGTGGAGACATATGTGTGAACACTTTTCATGAGCCAAACAGAATTCACACTGGAAAACTTTATTGGTGGGACTAGTGGTCTGTGAGTCCAAAACAAAACAAAAAGATCTAATCCTTATTATATTTTTATTAATTTGATTAGACATTTTACTTTAACTTCAATTGTTTGTATACATATCTTTATTTTATTTTGTGCTTTCCTTTTTTGCACATTGTTAATTGAGCTTTTTCTTTATTTGAATATTTTTGTTCTATTTATCTTTTATTTGATTTCATTCTAAAGTTGAGCAACAGTCACGGAAACCAGTTTCTAACTAAATAAAGTGTTATCTTGTTATACGTACGAAGAATAATTCCAAACTATAAAAAAATTAATTTGTGTAGTTTACCAATTATTATTCCGTGAAAGGTGCCTTATGTTTACATGCAGTATTATGTTAACCCCTAACAAACATGTTCCTCAAAAGACCCAATGTACAGCCAACGTTTCAGCGTTTCAAATTGAATCTGTGTTTTATTAGTCGATACAATCTGCTTTCGTGCCTTTGCTGTTACAACATCCAATTGTGCATATTGTTCAAGAAAAGTAATACAAATATAGTTCCATACAGAGATGGAGTACTCGAGTCCTGGACTCGGACTCGAGTCGGACTTGAGTGCCGATTTTCGGGACTCGTGACTCGACTCGGACTCGCGCACTGATTGACGCGACTCGGACTTGGACTCGTGAATTCTCGCACAGGATGACTTGGACTCGGACTCGTGAATTCCCCCCCCCCACGATGACTCGGACTCGACTCGTACATTGACGCTCCGACTTGGACTCGGACTCCAGCACATTTTCTCTGGAGTCTGATGTCCTCTATCCTGTATGGCGAGTTCACGTACTGGGCCCCGCTGTTCCAGTCTAGAGATGTCTACAGACACACCCCGTATCGTGCTGTATGCTTTCACACATTCTGCTTCCACATTGGAAAAGAGCAGCAAAATGCTCGTTATGTGGAAACAATATAGAAGAGAAGGCTCCGTAACACATTACTCTAAGGATCGAGTTCAGACATATAGGCTGTCTTGAACACTATCATCAGAGTAACGTGATCTAATCAATAAATAAAGATTCAGCCGATAACGAAAGCACATACTTAACATGCAGAATGACGTCATTTTGCATGCCAAGTAGCCATGTGCTTTCTGGGGATAAATCTTTATCGGTAAACTGATTTAACCCGTAAAAGTTCCTTCAAAATAAGAGTCCCGATCTTATTACTATCAAAATAAAAGTGCAAAACGAAAACTTTACCATAGGAAAATATTTGCATACAAATATAATCACTTCTCTAAAAGGTAACTCATTTTAAATATAGTTTATTTATATATAATAATAATATGAATATTAGAAATAAGCTTTATATTTGTATAGCACCTATTACCTAGCCAAACTCGCTTCACAGCAGTTCAATAGACAGGATAACAGCAATGTAGAGGAGCAGCTACATTTCAAAACATATATCCACGAAGATTAATACATGAAGACTTGTGACTCGGACTTGACTTGGACTCTTCTTAAGTGACTCGGAATTGGACTCGGACTCGAACACAGGTAATGATGACTCGGACTCGACTTGGACACTCCTTGGGTGACTCGGACTCGGACTCGACTACGACTCTCCCTTGGTGACTCGGACTTGGACTCGGACTCGAAGAGTGGTGACTCGAGGGTGACTTGGACTCGTGAATTGGTGACTTGACTACAACACTGGTTCCATAGTACTAATAGTTGTGTAACACTTCACATGGTGCCTGATAAGATGTGTTTACCGTACTAAGTGTTGGGATTAAATGAAGTTAAAATAAGGTATTTCTTTCATTTAGTCATTTATTTTTACATTTTAATATAGTTGTTATAATAGTTCAGTAGCACTCATTTTAATTTAATTTTTGTTATATATATATTGAAAAATGTAGGAACAAAACAATTACCTCCAGCTGCTTTACTGCTGTGCACGAGCTCCAACTGGTAACCTAGATTTCTAAGAGGAGATATTGTGTGTGTGTGTGTGTGTGTGTGTGTGTGTGTGTACCTCTCGGCCAGGCCTCTCTTGGTCAGGCCGGATATAGTGATGGGGTCGAAGGGCTCCTCGGTGCCTGAGATGGTGATGCCCAGAGGGCCCCCGTACCTCTTCAGCTCCACTGTGTAGATGATGCTGCCCGAGGTCTCCTGCTCATCTGAGACACACACACACACACACACACACACACACACACACACACACACACACACACACACACACACACACACACACACACACACACACACACACACACACACACACACACACACACACACACACACACACACACACACACACACACACACACACACACACACACACACACACACACACACACACACACATTACTCTAATGTTTCAACTCCATAGATGATACAGCCTGACACACACACACACTTGCTAATTATTTTACATGTTATCTGTTCACACTCTAACACATGCATATACAATGGACACACACACACACACACACACACACACACACACACACACACACACACACACACACACACACACACACACACACACACACACACACACACACACACACACACACACACACACACACACACACACACACACACACACACACACACACACACACACACACACACCACAC